>NW_006922184.1:992372-998599 GCF_000298275.1 Orycteropus afer afer | reverse complement strand
AAACACCAGCCTTCTGGTTAGTGGTAAAATGCCTTAGGTACTATGCCACCAGAAGAGAGATGCAAATCCAAACAACAATGTGATACCATCTTGCTCCAGCACTAGTATCAAAGTTCAACAAGACAGAAAATAACAAATGCTGGCGAGGTTGTGGAGACATTGGGACTCTCATACACTGCTGGTGGGACTGTAAAATGATACAACCACTGTGGAAATCAGTATGCCTATTCCTTAAAAAGTTGGAAATAGAAATATCATTGGATCCAGGAATCCCATTTGTTGTTGTTGTTAGGTGCTGTCGAGTCGTCTCCAACTCATAGTGACCCTATGTCACTATGAACAAAACACTGCCCCCTCTGAGTGGTTGACAGTGGTAGCCAGGCACCATTTAGTTCTTCTGGTGTAGTTGTATAGGCTGCAGATCGCATGGTGTACCAGTCGCTTGGACTAATTATTTTCATGAATCTTTGGTTTTCTTCATTCTTCTTTGCTCTGGACGAAGAAAGACCCATTGTTGCATCTAGATGGCTGCTTGCAAACTTTTAAGATCCCAGCTGCTACTTGCCAAAGTACCTTTCCTGTTATTTTAATGACCTTTTTCTTTTTTCATGGATGATGTTCTTGATGTCATCCCACAATTCCTCTAGTTTTTGGTCATTGGTGTTCAATGCATCAATTCTATTCTTTAGATGGTCTCTAAATTCAGGAGGGATATATTCAAGGTCATATTTTGGCTCTCATGGACTTGTTTTAATTGTCTTCAACTTCAAGTTGAACTTGCATATGAGCAGTTGACGGTCTGTTCCACAATCAGCTCCTGGCCTTGTTTTGGCTGAAGATATTGAGCTTTTCCATCACCTCTTGGTACAGATGTAGTCAATCTGATTCCTGTGTACTCCATCTGTTTAAGTCCAAGTGTATAACCACAATTTGTGTTGTTGAAAAAAGGTATTTGCAATGAATAAGTCATTGGTCTTCCAAAATTCTATCATGTGATCTCCAGCATTATTTCCATCACTAAGGCCAAATTTTCCAACTTTCTTTGTTTCCAACTCTTGCATTCCAATCACCAGTGATAATCAGCACATCTTGACTGCATGTTCAATCAATTTCAGACTGCAGAGGTTGGTAAAAATCTTCAATTTCCTCATCTTTGGCTTTTGCGTTTGGTGCATAAATTTGAATAACAGTAGTATTAACTGGCCTTCCTTGTAGGCATATGGATATTATCCTATCACTGACAGCATTGTACTTTAGGATAGATCTTGATACATTCTTTGTGATGATGAATGCCACACCATTCCTCTTCAATTTGTCATTCTCGGTATAGTAGATCACATGGTTGGATGATTCATAATGGCCAAAACCTGTCCATTTCAGCTCACTAATGCCTGGGATATCAATCTTTATGCGTTCCATTTCATTTTTGACAACTTCCAATTTTCCTAGATTCATACTTCATACATTCCATGTTCTGATTATTAATGGATGTTTGGAGCTTTTTCTTCTTATTTTGAGTCATGCCACATCAGAAAATGGAGGTTCCCAAAACTCTGCTTTATCCATATCATTAAGGTCAGCTCTACTCTGATGAGACAGCTCTTTCCCAGGCATATTTTGACTACCTTTTGACATTAGGGCCTCATATTCCAGCACAGTATCTGACAATGTTTCAGGGCTAGTCATAAAGTTGTCCAGTAATATATCAGACAGTGTTTCATTGGTATTCATAAGGTTTTCACCGGTCAATTCTTTGAGAAATGGATGGCCTCTCCCTTCTTCTGAGTCTGTCTCAGTCTGGAAGCTCCACTGAAACCCATCCACCATGGGCACCCCTGCTGGCATTTGAAACAGTGGTGGCACAGCTTCTAGCCTCACAGCAACACACAAGCCACCACAGTATGACAAAATGGCAGACAAGTTTGTCTCCCTCAGCTGTTCCAAACTGCTCCACTCACTTCCTAGTCTTCCCCCAACCTGTTCTGGCCATCTTATGTCTCACACTTCGTGCCTGGGGCTCTCCCCTACCTGTTCCGGCTGTTGGTGCCTGACTCCCACTTTCCAATTACTAGGTACATATCCTAAAGAAGTGAGAGGCAGGACACGAACAGATATATGCACACTCAATTTCACTGCAGCACTATTCACAATAGCAAAGAGATGGAAACAACCTAAGTGCTCATCAACAGAAGAACGGATGACCAGACTAGGGTACATACACACAATGGAATACTATGCAGCACTAAAGAACAATGTAGAACCTGCAAAACACCACATAACATGGATGAACTTGGAGGACATTATGCTGAGGGAAATAAGTCAGTCACAGAAGGACAAATATTGTGTGAGACCACTATAGTGAAAAATCAACGGAAGGCTTATATATGGAAGGGGGGAAAAAGAAGAAGAAAATTCCAAAGTAAAGGACACATTCTCAGCCTTGTTTGAAATGTGACTGCACTGCTTAGGACAGCTTGGGATTACTGGGGCTGGTGGAGCCAAGGAACACACAGAAAACCAGAGGGAAATGGGACGATCTTTCCTTTAGACTCTGGATTGTGTGTGATGCAGTCTCCCAATCCTCCCTAACTAAAAACGCTGATCTTTTTACATCTAAGTGTAACATTATGTGAGTTCCCGTTCCATAAACCTGTTGCCATTCCCAGAGAGGGTGTGGGTGCCAGCTGGGCTGGGTAGCAGCAGCAAGCCAGCTGGGGAAGACATTGTTTGAAGTGGGCCGGCCACACCCTTAGATTTGAGAGTTGACTTCATGACTGCATTTTCGATACCAGCATTCAGAACAGTCTCAAAAGTCACTGGTAATAGGACGATTACCTCTCTCAGCAACATCTAATAACAAGCTCTTCAGCACATCCAGTCCCTGGTTTTATAAAACATGACAGCAAGTCATCTCTCAAGAATGTTCGGTGAGTCTGCAGTGTTGATTTCTCCATTTTGCCAGCTTTTCTCCCCACAGCGAAGGGAGCAGATTTGAGTCAACAACCCAAGAGACAACTTAAAGTTGCAGGTTGGCTGAGAAAGACAGACAAAAGGCCACTCGCAAAAGAAACGTTCCGGGTGAAAGTTGTTGAGATTTCCACACACCCGCTACATTAGCAATACAAAAATGGAGCCACCGTGATTTTTGGAACAGAGATTGTAATTTCACTAAGCTCCCCAACAGGGGCTTTTGATGAAAAAAGTACTTTCTGATCTGTTGGGGCAGCTGGAGAGAAAGTGGAACGGGGGAAGGGCATTTTTATTATCTAGACTCCAGGTAGATATTGAAGTTGAGTCTACAATTGCACAGAGAATGCTATAATGATGCGGTTCTCTCAACTGGAATGGCCCAAAACATTCCACACAATGTTGGCAGGTATTCTGGGGTGGGGGTCAAGTCAGTTTGGGAAATACTTCATATTGTATTTCCCTCTCGTAGAAAAACAGTGGACACCAGCATATTAAAGGCTCAAAGATGTCCTACCCTGAAAACGAATATATTTTTTTAACTGAATACCAATTAATGTTTCATGGCAACTATTTCAGGAGCTTTGGTGGTGCAGTGGTTAAAGTACTCAGATGTTAACCAAAGGGTCAGCGGTTCGACGCTCCCAGCAGCTCTGTGGGAAAAAGATGAGGCAGTTTGCTTCCATGGAAAGATTACAGCCTTGATAACCGTATGAGGCAGTTCTGCTCTGTCCTCTAGGGGCGCTGTGAGTCAGACTCGACTCCACTGCAGTGGGTGTGGTTTTGGGTATTTTTGTAACTATTTCATAGTGATATTTTATGGTAAGGCACTTAGGGAAGGTAAATCTACATACTTCTTCTCTTAGATAACTTCACCTTATGAGTCCACATAATTGACACAAAAAGAGAGTTCCTTTCTTTCCCTCCGATTTCATTTGCTTTCAATGTACACATTACTTGCAAATCATAATAAAACCACATAGCCAAGAGCTTCCTAGGAAAACTGTTTGATGACAATAAGGAAGTTTTGGTTTCCAATTGTTGTTGTTGTTGTTATGTGCCGTCAAGTTGGACCCAACTAATAGTGACGCCTTCTGGATGGGTTTCCAAGGCAGTATCACTATGGAAGTAGATTGCCCCATTTTCCTTCCGAGGAGTGGCTGGTGGGTTTGAACCTCCAGCCTTCTGGTTAGCAGTCAAGTGCCTTTAGGCACTATGCTACCAGAGCTCCTGGTTTCCAATTAGGAGAGGAGAGTCAATATAATCTAATTCTGGAGATTATCACCCATGACACATACACAACCTGCCTAGTGGCCACAGACGAACACAGAAATGGATCTTTTCCTTGTAAAGTTAAGAAAATCCATTTGTTCTTAGAAATTATTGGAGACAATTGCATTAGAAAAAAGCGTATTCTGTAAAAGGATCCAGGATTAACCCTGTGTAACCAGCTCAGAAAGACGTTTGTTAAAAGTGCTTAAGCTGAATTTGAACTTCAAAAGCGTATTTACTCGTTATCAGGGTGCTGTTATTGTTGTTAGTTGGTGACCTTACGTACAACAAAAGGAAACGTTGCCTAGGCCTGCACAGCCTCTACATTGCTGGTACGTTTGAGCCCATTGTCGCAGCTATTACTTACTGGGGCAAAGGCTTTAAATGTTTCCCTTTATTCCAAGGGAGCTCTGGTAGCATAGTGCCTAAGGCACTTGACTGCTCACCAGAAGGCTGGCAGTTCAAACCCACCAGCCACTCCTCGGAAGGAAGGTTGGGCAATCCTACTTCCGTAGTGATACTGCCTCGGAAACCCAAGGAGGGGTCACTATGAGTCGGGGCTGACTCGACGGCAAATAACAACAACAACAACAACATTTATTTGCATGTAGAAAGACATGCTTCCCAAACAAGGCTTTTTAGAAGAGGAGAGTCCACGTAACATCAGTCTCTATATTGTTGTAAATGTTTTGTCCTCCCAACAAAAATTAAATATGTTTGTTTCAAAAACCAAAGCCAGCCAGCACCTGATTTCAAAGATTATGGTAAAAGTGAGGACATGCATGTCCTGCATTCAAGATATGCTCATAGTTCCTGGGCACCCAGCTTGGTCCTGGCTCCCTTCTAAGTGCCATTTGGCTCTGCTCTAAATGATGTTCCAGGTAACCTCTGCACACCAGCCGCCAGGACTCTTTCTAGATTCACAGTCTAAGAGGTGCTCGCCCCGAGGAGTCTTGCCACTCGTCTCTGTGTTTCCTGCGGGTGCACACCAGGTGCTGCCCTCTATTGCCAATGTTAGTCATGACAACACTCTCATTTCCCAACTTATTTACTGTTAGTGTTTCAGCATCATGGAATGTGTCAGTGAGCCAAACTTAAGGGGCAAGAGGAGGCTGAAGGCTTAGGCTCCCATGAGAACAAGAACAAGACCATGTGTGACCAACTGCTGCTGAAATACTGCATGTCACTAATTATGAATGAGCATTATACAGCGCCTCTGATGCAGCCAGTGGCCTTGTGATGCAGCCAGTATCACTCCTTGTGATAGTGAAAGCTGCTGGCCTGCTGATGTTTCATATGAATGAGCAGGTGACGCTGTAAACCAGGGATCCTAACAGAAACAACAACTTTAATTTATTTAATTTGTAGGGCCTGTAATGCTATACAAGTAAGCATCACTTTGCACAATAGATTTGTTTCTGGAAAGCACATGTTTTGAAAATCAAACCATATTGTCAATGTGTGACATGAGCTTACTATTTAAAGGAAACCTGTGGTGAATCATTTTCACTGAAGGTTTTTTTTTTTTTTTAAGGATGAAAAATTACCTTTTTATCTGTTTGGAAATAAATGCTAGAATTTTTCTGACAGATTTCCTTCAAATGGGAAAACATCTATAGATGGCTTTTCTTTTTCTCTCCCACATAAAACTGTGAGTTATAACCATTCCGTGATAACCATCATGCAGCCAAACTAGACTGCAATTGAGTACGTGGATGTGTATTTTTGCTGTTCTTAGCTTTCAGAGAGGATGTCATGATTCACCTGCCATATTCCTTTCCTTCCCTTCTAGGTAAAAGGAGGAGCTACTGAAACACTATGGGTGAAAAACGTGGCTTTGATACTTTTCCATATACGCACTATGGACATTATTGGAATTAAATCGGGATACTTAAATTGCTTCAAATTGTTGTTGTTGTTGTTAAGTGCCATCGAGTCGTTTCCGACTCATAGTGACAAACATGCACAGCAGAATGAAACACCGCCTG
>NW_006922184.1:983618-989985 GCF_000298275.1 Orycteropus afer afer | reverse complement strand
AATAGTCATATTAACTGGTCTTCCTTGTAGGCATATGGTATTATCCTATCACTGACAGATTGTACTTCAGGACAGATCTTGAAACATCTTTTGTGATGATGAATGCCACACCATTCCTCTTCAATTTGCATTCCCGGCATAGTAGATCATATAGTTGTCTGATTCAAAATGGCCCAAACTGGTCCATTTCAGCTCACTAATGCCCAGGATATCAATCTTCATGTATTCCATTTCATTTTTGACAACTTCCAATTTTCTTAGATTCATACTTTGTACATTCCATGTTCAGATTATTAGTTGATGTTTGCAGCTATTTCTCCTCAATATGAGTCATGTCACGTCAGCACATGGAGGTTCTAAAAGAGTTACTTTATCCACGTTGTTAAGGTTGGTTCTACTCTAATGAGGCAGCTCTTTCCCAGTCCTATTTTGAGTGCCTTCCAACCCAAGGAGCTAGTCTTCTTGCACTGTGTCAGACAATGTTTCCAAGCTGTTCATAAAGTTGCCCAGTAATGTATCAGACAGTGTTTCTCTGCTATTCATAAGGTTTTCCCTGGCCAGTTTTTGAGAAGTGGATGGCCTCCTCCTTCTTCCTAGTCTGTCTTAGTCTATAAGCTGCATTGAAACCTGTGCACCATGTGCAACTCTGCTGGCCTCTGAAACACCAGTGGCACAGCCTCCAGCCTCACAGCAACGTACAAGCCTCACAGGATGACAAACTGACAGACAAGTTTGTCTCCCTTAGCTGTTGGAAAGCTCTGCACCCTCTACTTACCTAATTCCTACCTGAAACCTGCCACTCTGTGGTCCCTAGCTGCTACTGGTCCCTTACTTTCCTGGCTCTAGGGGACTTGGGGCCTAGCCTTGCCTTCTGCCCCTTTTAACCCGGATATCCTGCCGCTCCTGAGGTCCCCAAGGCTGCTCCTGGTCCCTCCCTTTCCTGGTTTTAGGGGGCTTGTGGCCTAGCCTTGCCTCCTGCCCTCTTCAAATTGGGGGAACATATTTAATGGCTTGCAATTGGAAACATTTTGCAACGCCTAATGTGCGTGATAAATTATATCATCCTCTCTCTCCTCTCCTCATTTATATCTCAACAAAATGCTGTACCTGGAATTAAAAGACAACATACTTGCATAAAAACATGAGCTAAAAAGTCAAGTTATTTAACTGAGATCTAAAAGTTTTAGAAAAGCAAAGGAGGGAGGTATGCCTACGAACAGTTCCTGTTATTGGATGAGTTTCAAACAAGGCTTCCAGGAGTTCAGCAGAAAACTTTATGTAAATAATGGTCTCTGAGACAGTTGGTCTTCCACAGACGTGGGCTCTCCAACAGGAGGCAGGTGCACCCTGTTCCATTGCACTTTACTTTATTGAGCTTCGCAGATATTGTGATTTTACAAAATGAAGGTTTCTAGCAAGCTTGTGTCAAGCGAGTCTGTTGGAACCATTTTCCAACAGCGTGTGCTCACTTCATGTTTCAATGTTCCATTTTGGTCATTCTCACAATATTTCAATCATTTTCATAATGCTACTGCACACTTAATTGACTATAATATTGTGCAAACATCATTTTTGTATGCACCAAAAAACCAAACCAAACTCACTGCCGTGGAGTTGGATCCCACTCATAGCGACCCCCCTTGGGTTTCTGAGGCAGTATCACTACAGAAACAGATTGCCCAGTCTTCCTTCCAACGAGTGGCTTGTGGATTTGAGCTGCCAGCCTTCTGGTTAGCAGTCAAATGCCTATATGCACTGGGAAGCCAAAAAATTTATGTGACTTGCTTTATTGCAATACTTACTTTATTGCGGTGGTCTGGAACCGAACCCACAATATCTCCGAAGTATGCCTGCAATTTGAATTATGTACAGAGAGAATTTTCTAGAACATGGGGATTCACTTATTAGCCCTATGATACTTATTTTATCTTTAGTTTCAGACCCTGATATTAAAGGAGCCAATAACAAATACAATGGGTGTCAAATGCTCAGTTATGTAAGAAATCAGAAAGATTTCCTTGTACCTAATTTGCTTCTATTTTATAAAGTTAACTTATGTCCCATTCAGAATCTAATGGCTTAAGACATGTCATTGCTCAGTATTTTATCTTCTAAATTAGTTTAGACCCTCACTTCATCTATCACTTAACTAAATTCTTTACAATGTACTCTATTCTGGCAAGGGAAGAAAAAGAATAGTTTACTGAGGCTTAAAGAAATACACTTAAAAAAAAAAAAAAGCCCACACCAATCTTTTTAAGGAGTACACATCTATTTTACGGCAATACTCCCTTACCTCAGTGCTAAGGAGTACGGGAAAGAGTACCTTGGTGGATTATTTTTCATAGTTCACTCAGCAACGTATTTACTAACTCACTGTTACAACTATATGCTTATATATTTTGATAGACAGTGTGTTTTACAATAACGTGTCTTCTGAGATTTCATTCTTATTTTTAAAACTTCTTTAAATGTTATTTTACCTTCCCTCTCAGCATAAACAAGTTTATTTCTCAAGGGATTCATAGTTGAGCTTGATCATAATTAAAGGCAAAGTCTGAAGTGTCTTTTTAGACCCAGGAAACAGCAGTGAATCTGCAGCATCAATAATGATTACCCAGGCAAGGGAATAGCATGTTTATTTCACAGAATGGCAGGGGTGAGTCCATGAAATCTTAGTCATATATTTTCTTATTCAGATGACTTCTCTTATGCGTGCAAACAATTGGGAGTGCAGAAAAGGACACTATTCTACCTGATTAGAAAACAGCCACTGTGCCTGTGGTAATAGTTCAAAAATAGCTATTCATGTATAGGTGAAACAAACATTCAACAGTTACCATGCAGGAAATTATTCCCAAGTGATTTTATAAAAGAACATCTTTGGTCAAGTTCGAGTGTCCCTTCCTTCTGTTACTTCTAAGAAGATGTTGCCATTTCCTGAAATGTTGAAGGAAGGACTCAGTCTAGGTGGATGCCAGGTAGATTCCTAGATTGGAGGAGATTCCATGGGCAGGCAGGAAGCCCAAGTTAAGGGGTCTCTTGGTAAAGTCAACCAGACATAAGTTCAAGTTATGGTTCCACCATTCTTGCTGTGACAACTTAGCTTTAATTCATGAAACTCAGTTTCCTCATATGTAAAATGCATATAACAGCAGTGTTCATGTCTCATTGGTTTGTGAATGTTCAGTTTGCTAATACATGTAAAACACTCAGTACAGTGCGTGGCATTTAATAAATCCTAGCTTCTATTGTTTTAAAATAATCACACAAATAAAATTACAGTTGTGATTGTGATAAGATCCCATAATAAGCTCCAAAAAAAGAAAAAAAGGAATGTGCCTAGTACCAAAAGTGAATGTAGTTAACACAGTTTGGCCGTTCTTCACTTTTGTCTTCAGAGGCTGGTGAAGGTGGGTTAGCAGAGGAAATGTTCAGTGTAGTTCACATCAGCTCATTCTGGAAAGGTCTGGCTGTGACGGGGGCGGGTCTTGCAAGTCAGGGAATGGAGTGAAAGGCAGTTCCCCAAGTTGCTGAAGATTTGGGTGTAGTATACCTGACACTGACTCAAAGTCCTCAGTGATAGTGACAGTATTAATTAATAGCATAAATAATAACAATAGTCAATGTCCTTGGGGAACTTACCATGTACCAAACACTCTGATAAGGACTTCAATTGTTAGGAATTGCTATTCCTGTCCCCATTTTACAGATGAGAAAACTGAGTGACAGAGAGGTTACGTATGTTACCTAAGATCACATGCCTAAAAGAGGGTAGAGCTAACATTTGACTCCTGGCACTCTAGCTCCAGAGCCTTCCACTTCAATCTTTACACTCTATTCTTTCCATCACTAAACTGTACTCACACACACACACAAATGCACATTTATATTTGTTCTTATGATACTACTTTTTCGATATGGGTTGAGGAATATAAAGAATAAAATATGTCAAAATATTAATATTAATTCAAAATAATTCACATCTTCTAGATCTTTCTTTCATTACCCACTACACACACACAGGAGCTCTGGTAGCATAGTGCCTAAGGCTAACCAGAAGGCTGGCGGTTCAAACCCACCAGCCACTCCTCGGAAGGAAGGTTGGGCAATCCTACTTCCATAGTGATACTGCCTCGGAAACCCAAGGAGGGGTCGCTATGAGTCGGTGCTGACTCGACGGCAAATAACAACAACAACACACACACACACACACACACACATTGCCATCGAGTAGGATCTGACTCATAGCGACCCCTCCTTGGGTTTCTGAGGCAGTATCTCTACAGAAGTAGATTGCCCCATCTTCCTTCCAAGGAGTGACTAGTGGTTTTGAACCACCAGACTTCTGGTTAGCAGTCAAATGCCTTAGGCACTACGCCACCAGAGCTCCCTCCCTACCCACTATTCACTCAATAATATTGCCTGGTTATTTACTGTGTACCAGGTCTTGTACGAATTATCCAGGGAGTCCACAGACTCATGAACCTATTATGTTGGTGCAGCCAAAGAGGCTGTTACCAGTGGTTGGCTATACACTTCTCACAGGTAGAAGAGCCTGTGTTTATTTGTCTTTCAAAGGCATTCCTTGGATGTCAGGGAATATCACAATTCAGTCATCAGTGACCAATCAGAATGAAGAGGCTCTCAAGTGAGGTGAAGGGCGATCTCTAGTCAAGTCTTTAGACAAAGCTGTCCCTCAATGAAGTCCCTGGGGAGCACAAACGGTTAAGTGCTTGGCTGCTAAGCAAAAGGTTGCCCAAGGTGCCTGGGAAGAAAGGCTTGCCAATATACATCTGAAAAATCAGCCTCTGAAAACTCCACAGAACACAGTTGGACTGTGCCATGCACGGGGCTGCCATGAGTCGGACTCCAGGGTCCCTGGTTGGTTTCTTTGTTGGCGTCCCTCAATGTCTCCCATCACTAGGGGCTGAGCGTTCCTGTTGTTCAATGTCCCTCACCCCCAAAGACCTGATAGTGTCCAACATGTTGAATATTTAAAATCTTTTGTGTGGGAAACAGAGAAACCACCACTTCCAAGGTGAAACTGCTCCTTTCAGAGAGAGTTAAAAGAGTTTCAATGTATTACATTGAAATGTAATGTAAAACACACATAACAATCGTGTTAGGAACACCTAGCAACACAATAAAGACAAACAAAATCCTGTTATGGAACCACACAGTCCACACGTAATGATAGAGCCAGACCCGCCATGATGCCTGGACAGAGAAACGAAGAAGCGAAGGGCAGGTAGAAGAAATCCGGAAATCGCCAATGCCTGATCACTGTCTGGCTTGTTTCATTTCCACAGTGGCAGGGGCATCAACATGATTTCAGGCTCTTTATGCCACTGGGAAGGAGCTCTGGTGGGGCAGTGGTTAAGTACTTAGCTGCTACCTGAAAGGTTCGAAGCCACCAGCCGCTCTGGGGGAGAAAGATGAGGCAGGCTGCTTCAGTAAGGATGATAGCTTTGGAAACTTGAGGGGCAGTTCTACTCTGTCCTCTAGAGGCGATGTGAGTTGGAAATCAACTTGATCTTAGCAGGTTTGGTTTTGATGCTACTGAGCCAATCAGCAACTGCTTGCCCTCTTGATCTGAAAGTCTGTCATGTGGCTTGAAAGTGGCTGCCATTTGGACCCTAGGGCCACTGGGGTTTGTCTGGGCTGGACTCCCCCCCCCCCCGCAGTATCTTCTCTGAGTGTCTTTCCATCTTTATGGCTCATCTTGGCTTCCTGCCACACTGAATATCACAGTTCTTTTTTGAATAGTATAAATTGAGCTGAAGTTGATTTACATTTTATACAGAAAACAGCTTTGCTTTGATCCAAGCAATTTTTTTAGCTTAAAAAAAATCCATCAAGATCTCATCTTTTTGCCTCCCCTCCCCTCTCCACCCTTCACATACACACTCTTTGTAGCAGCTGGAAAGGCAGATTATTTCAATTAAGAGGCTGTCACTGACAATTGTGAAAAACCTTTCTTCAAAGTTCAGGGCAGCCGTGCACTTGGAAATTCCTTAGTGACTCTGTCAGGATCTCATTTTTAAGGAATGGCTACTATGGCAGTAACTTGGCATCGGAACCCAGTAATAAAGGTCAGGAAGGAGCCCTGGTAGTGCAGTGGTTAAAGAACTTGGCTGCTAACTGAAAGCTCAGAGGTTTGAACCCACCAGCCACTCAATGGGAGAAAGATGAGGCAGTCGGTTTCTGTAAAGATTGACAGCCTTGCAAACTCTCTGGGGCAGTTCTTCTCTGACCTGTAGGGTCACTAGGAGTCCAAATCAACTCCATGGCAGTGGGATTGGTTTAGGCTTTGCTTCCGTAAAGATTGACAGCCTTGGAAGTTAATGGAAACAATCAATCCTAG
>NW_006922184.1:978602-982646 GCF_000298275.1 Orycteropus afer afer | reverse complement strand
CGGAAGGAAGGTTGGGCAATCCTACTTCCGTAGTGATACTGCCTCGGAAACCCAAGGAGGGGTCGCTATGAGTCGGGGCCGACTCGGCGGCACATAACAACAACAACAACAACAAGTAACCAAAAGGTGGGCAGTTGCAATCCACCCAGAGGTGCTGCAGAACAAAGCCCTGGAGGTCTGCTTCTGTGAAGATCATGGCCAAGAAAATCCTAAGGAGGTTTCTTTTCACTGACCTTGTACTTCACCAAGCATGATGTCCTTCTCCAGGGATTGGTACTTCTGACAACAGGCCCAAAGTACATGAGATGAAGTCTCATCATCCTTGTTCTGAGGAACATTCTGGCTGGAGTACTTCCAAGAGAAATTTGTTTGTTCTCTGGCAGTCCGTGGTATATTCTAAAATACTCCTTCAAGTGCTCATACTATCACTAATCCAAGAATGATTTCTCGGGTGTGAGAGCACGAGTGAGTGTGGGTGGAAACATCTACTCCCTCTTGTCCACTTGGTGAAACAGCCAGGAACATGCTGAGATTGCTCACTAGCAGAGAGGTGGCCCACAGAACTGTGGATTTCAAGTCTATTGCATTCTGCCAGTTTTGGGAGTTGATCTTTTGATTCAAGCCACATCGACGTCAGACTTTGGAGAATACAGTACTCAAGTAGGAGTCAAGGACATTCTGAGTGAGCCTTGGCAATCCTACCAACTATGTGACCTTGGGCACCTCATATAGGCCATCTGAACTTGAGCTTCCTTACTTCTAATGTGGGGTGAGAATTAATACAAATAGTTCACTGCAAAGCCTACCCACGGCCTCATCCGATGCCAATACAATTGAGTGAAGAGCTCAAGTAATACCATTTCCATTTTATATGTGAGGAAACAGAGGCCCAGAAAATTGCCAAGTGACTTCTTGGTGTCACATGACAGGAAGTGAGAGAGTTGGGATTTGAGCCAACCAGATCTGATGGCCACAAAGCTGTGATCTTTCTAGGGCATCGAGAGCTCTTTCCCCTCTCTCCTGGCTCCCAAGATTGAGTAATGAGCAAAGGTCATAAATATAATAATCAGTGTGAAAACGGAAAGGCTATAAAACTAGAAAGTATGATTCCTACCAGTCACCTGCCTCCGTAATTACAGTTAATAACTGTCCAACTGAAACCTTATACAGGTGGGGCAGATACAGTATAAGAAAAGCTTTAGCTTGGTAAACCAAGGATCCTTCAGGTAAATTCCAGCTCCTTAAATAACCAGCTATGTGACCTTGAGCAAGTCATTTAACTGCTCTGAGACAAAATTTCCTTTGCTGTGAAATGGGCTTCATCTTACCTACCTCCCAGGGATGTTATGAGGATGAGAGGTGATGATATGAGTGACTAAGTGAAAATGATCCAGTGCAAAGGGACAGGCTGTTTTGCAGTGTTACCTTGAGCAGTGGCTGTGCGGCCATGGCTGGTTGTTTCTGATGGTTAGTCTTATTTCTTGAGTTGGCGAAGCTCTGATATCCAGTTGTTGGCTCAAATGCTAGGCTACGTGTTGTAAAGGTATTTTGTAGATGGTTGGCATCAAAAAATAGTTGATTTTAAGCAAAGGAGTCTAATTTTGACAATGTGGGTGGGCTCATCCAATCAGCTGAAGGCCTGAAGGGCAAACACGGAGCTTCCAGGAAAAGAATGATTCTGTCTCAAGACTATAACAAAGATGTCCTGCTGGACTTTCCAGCCTGCCTGTTTTATGGATTTCAGACTTGCCAGCCCCTACAATCATGTGAGCCATTTCCTCAAACTCTCTCTCTTACTCTCTCTCTCTCTCCACACACACAGTTGGGTTCTGTTTCTCTGGAGAACCTTGGCTGATACTGGTACAGATACAGGTGTCCTCTCTGAGCCCTAGAAATGACGTCCCTGGAGATGATGATGATGATGATGATGATGCCCATCTCATGGGGTTGCTATAAGGATGAAATGAGCGGATGCTTACAAAGTCTTGGGCCCAATGCTTGGCGTACAGTAAGATGCCTACCAGTGGTGGCTGCATTACTCAAGCACATTGGTGGCCCATGGCTTATTTTCTCCCTGTCTGTACTGTATGGTACATGAAATTGATTTTGGAAAAGAAACAAAGCAAAACTGGGATGACCCTTTGTACAGTTTCTAGATATTATGACCATTAGGGGCTTATTTGTTTTGTAGATTTCTCTCTTGAAAACATGGGACTATTCCATGTAGTTACAATATTGAGGTACCCACCTCAGATTAAAAAAAGTGGGGCATCTAATGCAGAAATGAGGAATTCCAGAAATCAGGCAATAGCGCTGACAGAGTGTGGGTCATTTGTGCTGTATATAATTACCCTCCATGCTTCCATGGACCGCTTCTGTCCCTCGCACACTCCCAGGTGCCCTAAAACCTTCGTCAAGGACAAGACAATGTACTAAGGGTTGTTCTGGTAGGTCTTGGGCAGCAAAAAAAAAAATTGTTCATTTGGTTTTTAGAGGGCCTACGCTTACCTCAGGGAATACCACCTCGAAAACCCAAGGAGGGGTCGCTATGAGTCTGAATCCACTCGGCAGCAGTGAGTTTGAAGGGTTTTTTTTTTGTTGTTGTTGTTACCCTCACCCCACCCCACCCTGCTCCACTCCCTCTGTCCCAGTCTAGCAGCATAGTCAGAAATGTCAATCAAATAGTGTTGAGACCTCTTCCATTTTTGGTCCTCATTGTTAAAGTAGATGGATGAACCACAAAGGAATTTTTCAACTGATTTTACAGCTGTAATTGTGCACACATCTGCAGTATTCTACCAACACTCATCAGGAAAATGTAAGGGCTTTTAGCAGCTGTGAGAAGGTGTCAAGAGCCGATCATTTAAACATAGCATTCCTGATGACATCACTGTGGGAAAGGAGCTGGCGCTTTGTGAGACTCTTGATGGGCTGCAAAACCAAACCGAATCGTTTGGAAGCAGGGCGGATAGGACTTCTCATCTACTCCCCTCTCAGTTCTTTTCTTCTTGCTTTTAATTTCTAGAATGATCCATGGGGCTGGTCTGCATTGCTGCTACATTGTCTTAACCTGGACCTGGAAGCGGTGGCAGGACTCTGTTGATGGGATCTAGCCCTGCAGCCACCTGGGCGATATGGAGACAAGACCATGTACTCAAATGGCAGCTCAGGGTCCTGTTTCTAGGCTCAGCTCCTCCACACCCAAGCTGGCTGACGCTGGGCAAATGTCTTCCCCTCCCTATGCCTCAGCTCGCAGCATTCTGAAGTCGAGTAACTGACAAGAGAGAAACAGAGTGGGGAGAGAGCTCCCAATAGAGGAGCCTGACCTTCTGGGACACAGTGTGTGTACGTGTATGTGTGTGCGCATGTGTGTGATCACATTACATTCAACGATAGAACTGAAGTGACTATAACTTGGGTCCCCTGTCGCTAACTTCAGTGTATTGTTTGCCTCACTCAGTTACTGTTCAAAATGCCAAGAAGAAGCTGGAAATATGCCACTGGTTGATAGCAGATGGGAATATTTTAAAACTTACTCCACCGTCAGGATGTAAAGCGGCTTTCCAATTATCAAACAAGTCAGTAAACATGTAAGGTGATGGATGAACCTCTCAACAAAAGACACCCACATATCAGTTCTCTTCTTTTCACTTTAACAAGGCAGAATGGAGCTTCCTGGACAGGGACACTGTGCTCATCACGAGCCACTGCCGTGAACCTTGTGGGTGGAAGTCTCTTTGGGGCACAGATCAGTCAGCCCCACTGAAGGGACCCTCTCCCAGGCCTAGCGAAGCCATCACTTGTGCATAGCGACCCCATGCACAGCAGAACGAAACACTGCCCTATCCTGCGCCAGCCCCACAATCCCTGCTATACTTGAGCCCATCATCGCAGCCACAGTGTCAATCCATCTCATTGAAGGCCTCCCCCTCTTTCGTCGACCCTCCACTCTACCAAGCATGACATCCTTCTCCAGGGAATGGTCCCTTCTGACAACATGACCAAAATAGGTGAGACGAAGTCTGGCCATTCTTGCTTCCAAGG
>NW_006922184.1:966724-976197 GCF_000298275.1 Orycteropus afer afer | reverse complement strand
GACAGACAAGTTTGTCTTGCTGTTGGAGACCTCTCGTATCACCCCCACCTGGGTCCCTGTGACTGACTGTACCTCTGTCTGGCTTCCTGGCTTTTAATCCCCTTTCTCCTGCTCTTCTGGCCTGCTGCTTTGGGTGTCCCTGAGTAATCCCCTTTCTCCTGCTCTTTCTGCCTGCTACTCTGGGTGGGCCTGAGTTTCCTCTCTTCACCTGATCCCTTCGGCTGATTGCTCTTCTCTCTGGCTTCCTGGCTTTTAATCCCCTTTCTCCTGCTCTTCCCACCTGCTCCTTTGGGCGCCCCTGAGTTGTCTCTCCTCACCTGTAACCCTGGGGCTGATGCAGTATATATATGTAAGAAAAACAAACCAAACTCACTGCCATTGAGTTGCTTCGAGTCTTAGCGACCCCTCCTTGGGTTTCTGAGGCAGTATCTCTATGGAAGTAGATTGCCCAATCTTCCTTCTGAGGAGTGACTGGTGGATTTGAACTTTCTGGTTAGCAGACTGGTTGCAGTATATGCAAGACTTAACCCCATGATCAGATTCAGACATAATACCTCCTCTGATCTAAACCTCAATGGTAGGTACCATTTTGTCCTATACTGGGGATAATCCATTTATGGATTGAATTACTTCCTCTCTAAAGTTATGTTGGAGTTCTAACCCCTGTCCTTGTGAAGGGATCTTGTTTGGAGAGAGGGTCTTTGCAGATATCAATTAAGTTAAACAAGGTCATGCCAGAGCAGGCTGGGTCCGAATCCCTCCTGAGTGGTATCTTATAAAAGAGGAGAGGATACACACAGAGGCCAAGGGAAGACAGCTGCTGCAGCTGCCAGCCCAGGAACACCTGGAGTTTCCAGAAGCTAGGAGAGAGGCTTGGAGTAGGTTCTCTTGCAAATCCCCTGATCTCAGACTCCTAGCCTCTCGAACTGTGAGACCATAAATTTCTGTTCTTAAAAGGTAATCACAGAGAGGAAGCAGGAAGAGTGCTGTCACATTGTAGGGGCTGAATTCAATGTCACGAAACAAAACATGTATGAACAGTTGAATGGAAAACCAATTTGTTCTGTAAACTTTCACTCAAATCACAATAAAAAGTTATTTTTAAAAAAGCCACCCCATTTGTGGTATTTTGTTACAGCAGCCCTAAGAAACTAAGACTGTCTGCTTTGGCCTGGCCAAGAACATATCTGAATTCAAATCAGCAGGACCATCTCCAAAGTGCCCAGTAGATGGCTTTATCCAAGGTTAAGAGCATGTGCTCTGGAGTCTACCCAGTTCTGGTGCCACCAATTCCTGCAGTGACACTTACTGTCACTGAGCTTTGGTTTCTGCCTCTGAAAGAGAGTGATGGTCACCTCCTGTGCTTGTTGCAAAGAGAGGAAGTGCATGGGAAGTGCCTGGTCTATAGGAAGCACTCCAGAAATCTAAGTCAGTAACGCTAGTGACGTTGTCAGGGCCAGTCTAACCTTCACTGGACTGTGAGCTCCTTGTGGGGAGGACATGTGATATTTCATCCTGAGTGGCCTTAGCGTTGGGCACAGTAGGTGTTCGATGCATATTTGTTGAGAGGCATTAAAAGGCTGAATGAATAAATGGATGAATGACTAGAGATATGGGTGCAAATGAGGTAGAAGAGGAAAAGAGATACCTAAATTTTCTGTGATAGAGAGAGAGACAGAATGGGGGAGACACACACACACACACACACAGAAAGACACAGAGAGAGAGACAGAGAATGAGAGAGGCAGTGAGAGAGAGAGAGAAAGAGAGAGATGTTTTATTCCAGTTACAGACCAACCCAAATCAAACCAGTTGCTATGGAGTCACTTCTGACTCTTGGTAACCCCTTGTGCGTCAGAACACAGCTGTGCTCCAGATGGGTTTCAATGGCTGATTTTTAGGAAGTAGGTTGCCAGGCCTTTTGTGTGAGGTGTCTCTGGCTGAACTCAAATCTTAACCATTTGTGCCACCACCCAGGAACTCCAACTCCAGAGGCGTCCCCAACCTGGAACATACGAATCTTATCATGGACTTGGGCACATGACTAAAGGTGCAAAGATCAAATCAGCTTTGTTATGTGAGCTAAAAAAAAATGTCCATTTTCAACCAGGGTGATTAGATTGGCAACACACCGCCACGCTGAAGGAGCCCAGTTTTCAGCCGGGGCGGCTGTCAAGCAGCGGCAGCATCGATGCTCTTGGAGGCAAACATCCCCCACACCACTGTTGCTTGTTGTCACATTAGCCAATACACAATCCTCAATGTAACATCCTCTTGATGTCTGATTACTCTTCTTAAGGACCTCATGCTGATTCATTTCAAACTGTGAATTACCTTTAATTCGCAGCTTGAAGAGGCTGCCAAATTTCGTTTTCTCTCCTCCCAGGTGGCTGTCCCTGATGGTGGAGAACTTCCAAAACTACACTAAGTCCTCTGGAAAGGCCAGCAAGCCCTGAGACGCAGGGCGTACAAGACAGGCTCAGATCCGGAGCTGGCTACTTCTGTTTCCAAACTGGAATGGCTGCAACGAGTGGAAGTCACCAGTTTATGAAGAGTTCAATCTGGCCTTTGGAAGCCTTAAACTGATGAGCAGTATTTCCAAATTCCAAGTTCCAAATTTTGTATTCTGATTAAGAATTAACTTGATTAAGAAAATATCAGTCCTTTTTATTTTTCCTGCCATGTTACGGTCATTTTGCTACTGAAATGACATCTAAGTGGCAAACCAAGCATCTACTTAAGAGAGAATCTATGAATTTGCTAGAAGTGATTTTAGGTAAAAACATGGTGTAGGTTATTTCTCCCGAATAAGGCACAACAGTTCACAGATCACATTCTCCAAAGAAATGCTTTCAGTGATGAATGTAAAACGCGAATGCTTTTCTTTCTTTCTTTATATTTTGTTGTAAATTCTTCTGAGAAATAATGTAACACTTGTATCACTGACAGCAACCTGGAAACATTCTAATCATTTTTCCATTTTCTACGATAATGAAATCTTCATGCCACTTAGATTAAGGTTTAGAAATAACGTCATTTTAGTTAGATAACACCATGTTTGCATTGCCCCAAACAGAGAGGTGTCATGTCTTGTTGGACCCCTTTCCATTCACTGCAGCTCTATAAATCTCTTTGAAGTCTGTGTGCAAAGACAAAAGGCTGAATTTGGTATACCAAATCCCTAACGCCATCGGATCCTGCGAGGACAGGCAGCCTGCTGGGCAGAGAGGGGGCTTTGGAACCATACAGACCTCAGTGTGCATCCAAACTATATGCCAAGCACTGCGGCAAATACTTTATAAGCATCTTCTCATTTCATCTCCACAGCAACCCTCCCCCAAACCAAATTCACTGCCATTGAGTCAATTCTGACTCATAGCGACCCCCATTGGGTAATCAAGGCTGTAAATTTTTATGGAAAGAGACTGTCTTGTCTTTCTTCCATGGAATGGCTGGTGGGTTTGAACCACTGATCTTGTGGTTAGCACCCAAATAATGCCTTAACCACTTATGCCACCAGAGCTCCTTCACAGCAACCCTAGGAGATGGATATCATCATCATCATCATCATCATCACCATCATCACCATCTCCAGGGTTGTCCTTTCCAGGGCTCAGGGAGCAGTGCTTCTCGGAGGTCCTTCTGTGTGCCTCTAGCCAAAATGCCCATTCAAGTGTGCCTGGTAGACTCGCCTTCCCATTGGACTGTGCACACTCCAGGGGGAGGAACTGTGTTCCGGCCTTTGTTATGCTAGTCTCACTTTTCTCATCTGTAACACAGGGATAATCTGAAGCTCTTCCAGGTTGGCTGGCTTAATGGGGTGACGTATGTAAAAGCACCTGACGTGTGGCCTGGCACTTCGCCCGCCATGCATGCTTAACAGCACAATGAATATTATCTGAAGCTCCTGCCACTCCTGTGAGAGGATAATTTCCTTTCCTCTAACTCCACTGAAGGACTTGTTCACATTGTGGGCATACCCACCACCCATAGATCAACTGAGGCTGGCCCCCACTAGTCTTGTTCCTTCACACTTTTCCTCACCTTCCATCTGGGTGTCTGGCTGAGGTCTTCTCAAACCTGTAGCTAATACTGTAAGTGGAGGAACTAGTTTTATGACAAGCGAAGAAGAGCCTTATGGCCACATCTGCCTTTATGTTGGTTTTTATGGAAACAATCCAGGTGTTCTCAGTAGCAATGGCTTAAAGCACAGGAGCTGCTTGATCAAAAGGAAGTCTAGGATGGTTCCCAACTGGGCAGTGTCCAAACGCTAACAACCAGTGGTAACAAAGGAATGGATATTTGGAGATACCATCTTCTCACAGGTGCTCATGGAATGAACTGGTCAAGGGCTGACTGAGTGGGTACCTTGGACTTCCTGGTTGTTGCCCACAGATTCTCTTCGGGGCAACTGAATATATGCCTTACCGGCTCCGGCTAGGATGGCTCACGACAGACCAATAAGCTCCTCCATTTTTATAAAGCCACTGCACTGTCTATAAGTGCCAAGACATTAAAATCAACCAGACGGCCAATGTCTTTGGCTTTGGTTTCAGTTTTCTCTCCCATTGCTCCTTTCAAAATGGCTTCATAAAGAAGCTAGAGAGTAACACAAAGTCTGGTGTGCTCCCAACCCTGACTCTTGCCATTGAAATAAATGGATTTTTTAGAGGATGGACATGATGTCACTATACAACAGTATAACTCTACAGCCCTCTGTTCCGGGAGTTAAAAGTCCAAGGTTAGTTCTATTCCACGACTAACACGGCTCAGACCCATAGAAGCTGAGGGAAGCAAAAACTGCTGGGGCTCCCTTTCTACAGAAGGTATGAAGGTTTAAAGTCAAACGTACTTTTATGTTGTTGGGTTTAATCACTAAAGAGTACAACTGCTCACATTTGAACTCTGACAATGGTTTGGATTATATGTACACACAAGCATTCATTAATTTTCTGAGTTTCCCAAAGAGGCTCAGTTGCTATACTTTAAAAGAAAATGAAAAATACATCCCCTCCTATGAATTAAACTCACATCTTTAAAATCCTAGAGGATTCTAAATCCTAGAGGAGGGCACAGGGTGTCATCCTTTGGATAACACCTCATAAAAAGCACTCTATGCCAGTGCAGTATACTGGGTAAGGAAAGACCCAGTTCTTGAACAGGCCAGTCATAGTGCTGCCAAGAACAAAGAAGGGGTTTGACTGGTTCCAAGTCTGCACTCAGGCACACGTTTGACCAGTGTTCGCAGACCTAGTACCCATGTGTGAATTCTTACAAACAATCTAGGCTCAAATGGAAGATCTGTGCTTTGTCAACCAGGGAAAACAGGCCAAGTTGAAGAAAACTAGAAAGCATCCCAGTAATGACAGGATTCTGTTTTACAAGACTCTAATCTCTCTGTCCTGCAGTGAGTAGTGGAAGCAGGCCGAGGACATTAGCTGGCCTTGGGTGGGCATCCTTGTGCTGCAGGGCTGACGTAGTGGCTCTTTCCCTCCGGGCTCCAGTCACGTCAGTCTGCGTTCACTCTGAATGTTCTTTATCAGTCACCTGGAGGATTATCCTGCCAAATGGAAAATCCTACAAGCTGCTTAACCAACACACTCTAGTAAGATATGGGAGACTGATAGTCATGGCTGAGCTGGTAATAATTTGTAAGTTGAAAATAAAAATAACGATTACAGCTCTGATCTGTGTAAAATCCATCACATGTCCTAAGAAGGGAACTCCATTCAGCTGAAGTCTGATGGACAGAACTTGGACTTTAAATCAAGCTGCCAGAAAGAGAACAGCTCATTCATAACACTGAATCCAGTGTCCTCTCACTTTATGCAAGTTTCCCCCGGAGAACTGTCCAACCCTGTAGCTGTCAAGTTGATTCTGACTCATAGCAACCCCTTAGGACAGAGTAGAACTGCCCCATAAGGTTTCCAAGGCTGTCATCTTCCAGAGAAGCAGACTGCCACATCTTTCTCCTGAGGAGCAGCTGGTGGGTTTGAGATGTCAACCTTTCCATTAGCAGCCCAGTCATTATCAGATTCCACCAGGCTACCACGTGCTGCTTGCACAAATGCTGCCTCTAAAACACTGTGATTGATGAGTTGATTTCAATAGTGGCAAGCTATTGAAATATTGCACTTTATGCATATTTCACAGCAGGAGCCTAATACTCTTGCTTTTTGAGTAAGATCATTGTACAATGGAAAAAATATGTACATTAAAGAAATGTGTCATGTTGGAAACCTGTGTTGATTTCCTAAAGGCTAAAGTGTGTGTGTGTATGTGTGTGTGAAAGAGAATTTTATTGACTTTTCCATGGGGGTGGTGGGGCAAGAGTGGCAGCGGGGAGGCTAGGATCTTAGCGTAGTGCCTAAGGCACTTGGCTGCTAACCAGAAGGTTGGCAGTTCAAACCCACCAGCCACTCCTCAGAAGGAAGGTTAGGCAATCTACTTCCGTAGTGATACTGCCTCGGAAACCAAGAAGGGGTCGCTATGAGTCGGGTCCGACTCCACGGCACACAACAACAACAACAGGATGGCAGGGGAAGTACAATGTGAAATGTGATTAACGGAACAGTTGAAATGGAAAATATCAGAAACGATTTCGATTTTTGTGTTTCCACATAATTTGGTTCTTCAATCAGGGTTATGTTTTTTATTTCCTCTCTCTCTTACTTTTTCTCATTCTTTAAATTGAGGATTTCGGGTGATTGAAATGGAACTCTCACTCAGAAGGCACAGATCAGGCTAGAAAACCAAATGAGACCTGGTAATGGGGTCAGGGCTTGGGGCTTTGCTACTACTGTGAACCACAAACATAAGAATGCCATTGACTTTCTTAGAGCCCCAGTCTCTTTGGGAGTCATTCCCAGTTGTTTTATGCAATTGCTGTGATCTTCCAAAAAGGTGAGCAATTCAGTTCGAGTGTGCCATTACGCTTGAACGTCATAAATGATTTCATTTTGAAAATTTTCACATGTGTGCCTATTACTCACGCAGCAGTCCACTTCCATTTTCTGTTATTCGGAAGGAAAGAAGTTGGGAGAGAAAGACTCCCTTGATACATTCTTGGACAAATGGAAATTACAAGATCTACAATAGTTAATCTGAGGGGACTGGTTTCTCCATACCCCTCCTTCAGTTAACATTAATAAAAAATGAAGACAGTGCTGAGTGAATTGCAGACCACTCGTTCCTGAACTCCATCCTTGTGCCATGTTACCTCTTACTCCATCTCTTCCCAGCTGCCCTTGTTTGCTTTAATATACAGTCACCAGATGCTCAGCCAACAACCAGGTCTTGAGCTGACTGGCCATAACGACCCACTCACCATTTCCCATCCAATCAAGGCTGCTTAGACATGCCCCTTGTCCATCCTAGTCAGTGGTGGCTGGATACCATGTATACTGATGTCTGTGGCTAAAGCCAGTTGAGATTTTTTTTCACTGAAATCACTGCCTTCAGTGGTTGTGTTTGTGTCACAGGTAACCCTGTAGACAGAGTAAGACTACTCCATAGGGTTTCCAAGGCTGTCAATCTTTACAGAAGCAGACTGTCTCATCTTTCTTCTGCAGAGCAGCTGGTGGGCTCAAACCACCAACCTTTTGGGTTGTTGTTGTTGTTGTTGTTATGTGCCCTCGATTCAGACCCGACTCATAGTGACCCCTCCTTGGGTTTCCGAGGCGATATCACTACGGAAGTAGATTGCCCCAACTTCCTTCTGAGGAGTGGCTGGTGGGTTTGAACTGCCAGTCTTCTGGTTAGCAGTCGATTGCTTTAGGCACTATGCTACCAGAGCTCCCAACCTTTTGGGGAGCAGTCCAATACTTTAACCACAGTGCCACCAGAGATCCTGTGATCATTGTGAGTCAGAACCCACTCGGTGGCAGTGGGTTTAGTTTGCTTTTTGTAATGTGTCTACATCATTAGAGTGCGTCAGGTGATCACATTCATTTTGACTGCTAACTGCTTATCGTGGACAATCTTCCCCCTCCTAACAGAGCTCCATAGTAATATGAGTCAAGGTTCATATTTTCAAGAAATGCAAGGGAGAAGTATAATATTCAGTCAGCACTGAAACTCTGTTTCCTTGCCAAATACCCCCAAGAGGCCTGGTTAGAAACCCAAGTACTCACAACTTGAATGATACTGACTTTGTAGAAGCTCTGCTGGTTGGGTCACTCCACTCTGAAAAGAAAAGGTGCAAACACTTACTCTGCATGCCTTCAAATGTCAAAAGACTTTCGGGCATTAATTGGTATCCAAACATGCAGCCCTTCCAGCTCTACTGTTTCACAGCTTCCTGCCATGGACAGGAGGTGACTTCCTCCCCTCTCCCAAGAGAAAAACGAAAGAAAGAAAAGAAGAACAAACTAGTTGGATGTATCACAATTTTTTTTTTAATATTTTAATGTTAATGAGGTAGGAAAGAGGGAAAAGTGATAGGGGAGGAAAGGACATGGCTGTTTGGACTAAGAAGGATTAAAAAACACCTACTTTGCAAGGTGAATCCTGGGGTCAGATGTTGGGATTCCTATAAGAGAGAACATATACAACATAAACATTAGTTATGTGACACAAAGGAGAACAAACAGTATATGCTATCGCTGAAGATACAATTTGATTAATGTTGTCAATAGGCCATCACTGTTAGCAAATCCATTAATTCAGCTCCTGTCTGTAGCTTTGCTTGACAGATAAAGATTTGCTCATCAAACCTGCTGCAACATGATCAGAACTGTCATTTTATTAGAATTACAAGTAAGACTGGTATCTATTTGGAAATGGGTGCAACCTGGGAACAAATTACCTGCATGTGTGCAGTCCGAGTGTGTAATTTCTCTCAGGAAGTAAAGAGGCCTTGGTGCAGACAAACAAGTGATTATGGTTTTGGTAAGAAGTGTAAACAACATGTAATTAATAGATTGGCTCATTTGTCTCTTTTACTGAAATAACTCAAACTTTCTACCTTATAACTAGGACACACGTGGAAACAGATGCACCCCATTTTTCACAAGAAATGTCGACTCATTGTGACCCCTCCTTGGGTTTCGATGTGTTCTGAAAACTTCATTGCACCTTTGAGGTATAGGAAGTGATTTGAAATATACTAGTGGAGTATATTATTTTGAGGTGAGAGGTTTGAATCTGCCCAGTGGCACCATGGAAAAAGACCTGATGAGCTACTTCCATAAGATTAACCAAACCATTGTATTCACTTCTTGGTCACAGCCAGCTCCCCAGAGGGAGAAAGTAGTTGAACCGGTGCTCTCGGGACCATAGTCGCAAAGGACATCAAGTTCAATTGGCATAACATACTACATAAAACATTGTTCCACCTCCTACTTTGGAAAGTAGTGACTGGGATCTTAAAAGCTTGCAAGCAGCCATCTAGATGCGACAATGGGTCTCTCCTCATCCAGAGCAAAGAAGAATGAAGAAAACCAAAGATTCATGGAAAGAATTCATCCTAGCGA
>NW_006922184.1:958447-966051 GCF_000298275.1 Orycteropus afer afer | reverse complement strand
TTAGCAGTCAAATGCCTTAGGCACTATGCCACCAGAGCTCCATAAGTTTACAACCACTGAAAACCCTCTCTGAAACGTGTGGGGTCATCACGATCCAGAATCAACTCCACAGCAATGAGTTTTTGTTTTGTTTTGTATTTTTACTTGAAAGTCACCCCACACAGAATTCATGCACGCTTTGGGTTAATCTGGATTTGCACCCAGCAGGTTTGCTGGGAGTGTGACACACCTGTATGCATCCTGATCAGACTCTCAGGCAGAAGCACTGCAGTGATCCACAGAGCACACAAAGTGTGGTGTGCCGGGAAGAGCCAGTTAGTGTCAACAGCAAAGCAAATGTTCCCAAACTGGAGACAGTGAATTCAAGTAAATACAAGCATTAGCTACATTAATCACTGCTGCAAGGAATCTACTCATTAAGCCTAATCTTGCCACCCTATTGAGTAAAAATGAGCTCACAACATAATTTATCTTTAAGAGAACTAGGCAAGCATACTAACAAAGTGCTTTAATCACAAGTGAACTTTGCGATCTCTTTACATGATTCTGTGGTTCAAGAGATTTGTCTTTTGGCAAAATTAGCTCTCCAGAAGACCACCATAAACTCAACAGGGGGCTAAGCCTCTTAGCTAAAGTGCTGATACCAAGCCCATGCAATTTGATGCTCAAAGGTTTCCCTACTCACACTCAGAGAATTGACTTTTGACAAAGGATTCTCACAAGCTTTGCCCTTTGATTTCCAGCCTGAGCAAATCACAAAAGGCAAGAAAGGGGAAACACTTGTAGAGGCCCAGTCACTAGGAGCATTGAGATGCAGAGGCCAATAGCACAGAAGTCAACAGAAAATGACACAACAAATTCAGAACTTGAAAAGCACAGTGCATATGGCCATTGACTACAGGGGGAAGCATTCCTACCCATTTTGATAGCCGAGGGAACAATTACAGCATAGTAAAATATTACATCATAGCACAGTGACTGATGCTCAGAATGATGTCTAAGTTAGCAAGAAAGACTAAAGGATGTTCAGTGTGATCTCTGTGAGAAATCTGTCAAATATTAATTCCATGTCAAAATGCTTTCTATGACCTGCTTCCCATGGAAGGATAGATAACCTTCACTTATGCAAAAATTTTAGCAATTCAGAACACCTCATTGCCCCAAAAAAGATGTTAATTATTGGTATCAACTATACGATAGTATTTCTATTTGTTATTTTTTAAAAAGGGATTTCAGTACAAATGTGTAGTGCAAGTTTGGGCAAGTATACCCTTAGGAAAGCAGATGACACTTTCCAAAGTCGGTCAAACCAAAGATCTGATCAGAGAATGGAAAAAAGCAGTACGTTTTGAACTGTTTCCAGAAGCCTGGACTAGTTTTTTAACCTTCATCCAAGTATGTTGCACTTGGAACCCACCAATCCCTTGTCTCAGGATGGCAGAGCAGCAGTGCAAGTTGGAAGTTACTGAATTCCAATAACTGGTGTGTATTCTTGGTGCAGTTGTTAGTGTCAAGCTGGACAAGACTTTAAAAACCAAACAAAACCTGATACCCAAACAAATGAAGCACCTTTGAATATCATTAAAGCTACTTTACATATATACCTAACCCAATTGGAAATGGTGTGATCATAAATCTACGAATCTGTGTCTTATAAAAAAAAAATCCTTCATGCAATAATCAATGCATATCATACAAAAAAATCAAACCTGACTTTGATCTATGCGCATTTCTTTCATCACTCACACACTCACTCGCTGTCCTTGAGTTGGATCCAACTCATAGCGACCCCTCCTTGGGTTTCCGAGGCGGTATCACTATGGAAGTAGATTGCCCAATATTCCTTGTTCCAAGGGGTGGCTGGTGGGTTTGAACTGCTAGCCTTCTGATTAGCACTCAAATGCCTTAGGCACTAGGCTACCAGAGCTCCCCATTTGTTTCATAGACATGCCATATCTGCAATTTTAGTAGTAGAATAGTGCCTAAGGCACTTGACTGCTAACTAGAAGGCTGGCGGTTCAAACCCACCAGCCACTCCTTGGAAGGAAGGTTGGGCAATATACTTCCGTAGTGAAACTGCTCGGAAACCTAAGGAGAGGTCACTATGAGTCAGATCCGACTCCACAGCACATAACAACAATAACAACAGTGGTAGAATTATAATTATGCCAAATTGTTTACAAAAACTTGTATGAGACTTTTCAATACTAGCCTTGATAACAATCTTATGATCAGAGGCTCCTATAGAATCCGGAGGGAGACCCTGCTTGGTGTGAACAGTTAAACATTCAGCTGCTAACCTAAAGGTTTTTGGTAGAGTCCACCCAGAGGTGCCTCGAAAGAAAGATCTGATGATCAATCTACTTCCCAACGCCCACAGCCGTGATAACCCTGTGGGACACAGTTCCACTGTCACACACATGGGGTTGCCATGGGAGAGCCACTGATTTGGTGCCAACTGGTGTTTTTTTTTTTTTTTTTTTTCAGTGTTTCCTCCCCTCCCATCCCACCCATGGTAACCAACGAAGGAAAGTTTCCTTCCATATATAAACCTTTCCTTGACTTTTTACAATAATGAACTAATACAACATTTGTCCTTCTGCGATTGACTTATTTCACGTGTCAACTGTTTTTTGTTTGTTCATTTTGTTTTGTTTGTAGGATCTAGATTCTAGAGCCAGGGTCCACAAACTTCTCCTGTAGAGGACGCATAATAAATGTTTTCAGGTTTGTGCCCATGCAGTCTCTGTCACAACTGCTAAGCTTGCCTGTTGCAGCATGAAAGCAGCTACAGACAATAAGTTAACCAATGGGAGTGACCATGTGCCAATAAAACTTTATTCATAGACACTGAGATTTGAATTTCAAATAATTTTCATGAAATATGAAATAATTTTTTCTTTTGATTTTTAGCTAAAAATGCAAAAATCCTAGTGCCGTCATCACTTGCCATTCTAGAGAATGGTCCTCGTGGACACCTTTCTGGACTTACTCTGAGAGCCTTATTAGCTCCCCGGATTCTGCTTAGTAGGGACTCCCTACCTTGTGAGGTTTTCCATTTTCTAAGAGAAAATAGGCCATATTCAACCCGGGATACATGAACACACTGAAGGGAGTTGACAATGTTCCACTGTATTCTGTTTTTCAAAGATGACAGAATCATAGTCTATTTGAAACGAAAAATCTATTGGGATCCTAGAGTTCACACCATCTTCTAACTCTTAGTCCAGAACGAAGAAACTGAGGCTCAGAGGAACCAGAACAGGAACACAAAGCCAGCAAATGGCAGAGCTAGGACTAAAAGCACCCCAGCCCCTAGCTCCTAAAATAGCACTCTTTCCATTGTCCAAACTCTGGCAGGGGGGAGAGGCTGACATTTTCTGAGTACTTAAGTCACGTGTTCAGGATCACCCAGCTAAGAGATGAGTTATTAGCTCATCAAAACCCGACAGATCATGTGGAAGATGAGCCCCCTCAGCTGGCAGGCACTCAGAACACACAGTGCTGACAGCACTGACTCCAGCAGACCAGGGATTGTGAAGATGGAGCAGGACTGAGCAACGTTTTGCTTGTACACGGGGTTGGCATGACTTAGAGATGATTTGACAGCAACTGACAACAACAGTAAAGACGAAAGGATCTGATTGGGTGTCTCTCTTCCTACATAAAGTCCCAACTTCTTGGGCTGGCATTCAAGGTCTCTCACAGAGATGCACCTAACTCCAGTGGGTTCCTCCCTCTCCACTCCCCATGCCAGGAACTCTGATCCAGCCACTCAGGACTTCATACCAGACTGCCTCACACCAGACCCCTCCCCTCTCAGGGCTGTGCTTCCGCGTGGCTGCTCTTCTCCTGGGCCTTTCTAAACTGGTCAGGGTCCTCACCGTCCTCCAAATGTTGCCACCTCCAGGAGCACTTCCTCAGCTCCTCAGAGGAGTGCTGGACACTTTTCTGGGCCTTTTATTCTCTGTGCAGATGGCTCCTACATTGCTTTGTGGTTTACCTCATAACACACACGAGAGCTTCTCTTCATCTCTCACTTTAAGCCCATTGCAGGTCCTCAGTCTCTGGGGCAGTTCTATTCTGTCCTATAGGGTCACCAGGAGTTGGAATCAACCAACCCCTTTACAGTCGGCCAGTGGTTTTACTAAACTACAGGTTGGCAGTTCAAACCCACCCAGTAGCAAGGTGGAAGAAAGGCCTGCTGATTTGCTGCCATAAACGTTACAGCCCAGGAAACCCTGGAATTGCAACTGACTCGGTGGCAACAAGTGTGATTTAGGTCCGTTTATGCCACTCCTCGGAAGGAAGGTTGGGCAATCCTACTTCCGTAGTGATAACTGCCTCGGAAACCCAAGGAGGGGTCGCTATGAGTCGGGGCCGACTCGATGGCAAATAACAACAACAACAACATGTCCTCAGTAGGAGTCCCTGGGTGGGAAAAAATGTTGACAAACTTGTCTGCTGACTAAAAATGGACAGGTTCAAGTCCACCTAGAGGTGGGAACAAAGGCCTGGAGATTCATTTCTGAAAATGAGCACAGTTCCACTCTGATACATGGGGCCGCCGTGAGGCAAGATCAGTTCCATGGCAACCGGTGCTCTGTCCTCAATAAGTGGTTTCTGAACAAATGGATGATTGAATGGGTAGAGAGATGGACACACGGATGGATGGATGGATGGAAGGAAAGAAAGAAGACTTTTTCTTTTAAAGTGTGTTATGAGAATAGCCATATCTATTTAGACATTTAAAAATAATAAGAAAAATTCCTACCAGGAACAAGTAAGAGAAAAATTGTGTTAAGCATTTGATGCCAGAATTGTGGAAGAAAAAGTTCTGTTAGTGTGAGGAATTGGCGTGTTAAAATCTGTCTCCTTGCGTATCACTGGACAGTGATACACAAAGTGAAACTAGACCCATTAGAGTGAAAAGACTATTTTTTAAATGAAAAACATCCTGGATGTTGTTATTGTATCATCTACATGGCCTTTCCTAAGGACTGCCTTCACTCCCCTCTGAGTCATCTACTCTTTCAATAAATAATCATATGTCTACTGCCATCCTGAGGGGCAAGGGAGAATCCAGATTTTCTGAAGATTCCAATTAGAATCCAATTGGAAGACACAGATCATTAAAATACAGGCAAGCAGAGGAAGCAAGGTAACTGACCTGTCCGGGGATGGCAAATGTGCCCTGCTCAGCGTTTCCAGGAGTTTGCGTGGCAGGGAGAGGAGGAGGCCAGGAAGGGCTCATCTCCTGATGGGGAAAAACAAAGCGACTTTATTTTCAGGCACGTGGACAGTCCAACTGCTTCTTGGCACTAAACATACGTTGTTAGCTTCCGTGGAGTCGGAGCCCCACCTCACCGTGGCCCCACGCACAGCAACTGCAACGCTGCCCTGTCTTCTGCCGTCCCCAGGTCAGTTGTGATCGGGCCATTAGGAACCGTGGAGATTGCACTGGCGGGTTTCTGCAAGTTGACCGCCAGGCCCATGTTCCTAGTCCGTCTTAGTCTGAAAGCTCCCCTGAAATGTGTTGCGCATCTGAGAAATGCCTCCACTGACAGATGGGTGGTGCCCGCACATGAGGTGCATTGGCCAGGAATGGAACCTGGGTCTCCCACACGGAACCACCATGCCTCCATCAAACACAACCCAACACAAACCGAAACCCATTGCCATTGATTCCTGTCAACTCATGGAGACTCCCCAAGCTGCAGAGTAGACAGGCCTTCCCCGGGGTTTTTGTGGCTATGAGCTTTCGGACACAGATCAGCAGGCATTTTTTCCAAGGTGCCTCTGAGGGGTTTTGAACCACAAACCTTTCTGTTGTAGCCCAGCACTTAATCATTTGGGCTACTCAGGGACTCCTTTACTGCCTCCATTTAGAACAAACAAACAAACACACACACACAAAAAAAAGCAAGTCGATTCTGACTCATAGCGACCCAATAGGACAGAGTAGGATTGCTCCATAGGGTTCCAAGACTGTCGATCTCTATGGAAGCAGGCTGCTTCATGTTTCTCCTGTGGAGCGGCTGGTGGGTTCAAACTGCTGACCTGCTCCTTAGCAGCTGGGTGCTCACCCACTACACCAGCAGGACTCCTTATAGCCTTCATAATAGGCCCTTTATAAATACTTATTGGCTTAATTAGCTTACTTTTTCTTTTTTGAAGGGAACTAAAAGTAACTTGGTCCATTTCCTGCCCCACATGGGTGCCCGAAGCTTAACGACAAAGGGCTCTCCGATATCTGTATTCACAATGCCAGCGGCCAGGAGCTCACTGGCGCTTGAAGTGGCCTGGGCCATCCTGAGACACCTTCATCAGACTACTCTTCCTGTGGGTCCTTCTTTAGAGGGGCACAGAACACGCCTCCTCCTTGTCTCATGACAAGCCTTCAGCGGTTGCAAGAGGGGATGTTTGTCCCTAGGATCATCTCGTCTCCAGACTGGGGCGTTCACGGCCTCTTCACTCACTTATGGGGCATCTCCACCTTTACTTCCAATGTTGGAGCTCGTCTGTCATGGCTTCCATGCTCCTGGAGGGCTTCTGGTTGCCTGGGGCTTCGCACTCATGGCGTGCTATTCCAGGTGTGATCCGCCAGTGCAGGCGAAGGCAGCATGGTTACTGCCTTCATTCCGGATGATCTGGTACGCGTCTTCTCTTGATGTGGCCTGATAGTGACATGATCAGGCATGTGCAGCAGCTTTTCCCGTGCACAGAGGAGTCAGCCGAGGCCATCCTTTCTCATTTGTAGAGGAAGTTCCTGTGGGATCGGTAGCTCTGTTCCATGCAGCTGGACACACAGGGATTTGCGAGCTCAAGTCTGAGCAAAGCCGCTCAGTCTCCCACTCTCTGGTAGCAGCAGGGCACCCTGCACCGATCTTTCAAACACTGAGTTTGAAAAGAGGTGCCGTTCAAACCTTGCTGGAGTCTTACGGCACATGGCCAACATGCTTTACCCCAAGAGCTAGAATAATTAAATCACATGTTCAAAATCCCAGCAACAGAGAGATGACAAATTTTGTGAAGCAGGAGGGTGCCACATGGATTGGATTCATTAAACATGTCAGTATATAAACATTAAACATCACAATGGATGTAATGATGGAAATAAAGGAAGGCTTTGGGGAGGGCTGGAGGGGATCAACGTTTATGAAAGTCCTTTTTAATGAAGAAGTTACATAATACTTTATTGCAGTCTTTAGGGGTAACGTAATTCATCTTTTCAAAGGTAACATTAATAAGAACTCTCAGGCAGCACTAAAACATGTTTCAGTGTTGTTTTCTTTTTTTTCCACCCTTCTATAATTACCCAGTTCAAAGAGGGCCTTCGATGGATGAAGAGTTGTGAAGCACGGATTCATTCCCAGTGGCATTGATGCTGCGAAATCATTACAAATGACCCCTGTTCTTAAGTCTGTCTTTAAGTCGAATTTATACCTAAGTCGAAACAGTTAGGTATAGTTCATATCGAATGCCAGTTAGTCAAATGTTTGTCTTAGGATATAATATATATAGTGGACCTTTCTGTGCATAAAAAACCCTAAAGAAACCTACACTAAAACACTTTTAACATAATAATAATCATGTTTTGATGT
>NW_006922184.1:949808-958347 GCF_000298275.1 Orycteropus afer afer | reverse complement strand
CAATAATAATAATAATAATAATAACGTTTTGATGTGTGTCACAAAGTAGTGTGTTATTATGAACCATTGTATGCACCTCCAATTTTTAACATAATCGGCTTTGCAGAGGGGGTTGGTTCGTAACTACTGGTTGTACATAAGCCCCACATTCATATCCCAGGGACTGGCTGTATTCAAACAAGCACTGACATAGATTGTATATTCCCTTGTGCTATTTGAAAAGGAGTCAGTAAATACATTAAAAAATGCATCCAAGATTTAGAAGGGATGCTTAACCAACTTAAGTGATAGACTATTTCTAAGTGTTTGTGAGTTGTTCCTTTGTATCTAGTTGAGAGCATTCATGACAAATGTTCCTAAGGTATTCATCAAAACCAGACCCAGAGTAACAACGGTATAAAGTGACAACAGTTTAAAGCTGAATTTCAACTACTTGACATCTTAAAAATCCTCAGGGATTTCTTTATTAAAATGTGTGAAGATTTACATGCAATTTCCTGACTAAGGCTGGTCTTCTCCAAAATTAGTCCCGTCATTTAAAAGATACTGCTCATATTTAGTCAGATTCAACCAAGAGCCAATAAGCCCCGGCCTAGGTATTATGGTCAATTTCATGTGTGAACTTGGCTTGGCTCTGGTGCCCAGTTGTTTGGTCAGCCCACTAGTCTGTTGTTGTTGTTGTAGTTATGTGCCATCGGGTCAGACCCGACTCATAGCAACCCCTCCTTGGGTTTCCGAGGTGGTATCACTATGGAAGTAGATTGCCCAACCTTCCTTCCGAGGAGTGACTGGTGGGTTTGAACCGCCAGCCTTCTGGTCAGCAGTCAAGTGCCTTAGGCACTATGCTACCAGAGCTCCTAGCCACTAGTCTGGTGGCTTTTAAGAAGGAGTTACATGTGATTGAATAAGCTGGCCTTAAGTAAAACAGATTACCTCTCATAATGTGAGTAGACCTCAATCAGATGAAGGCCTTAAAAGCAAAAAGGAAGGTTTCGTAGGGAGTCTTCTGCCTCTAGGTTACAGGCATTTTTCCAGAACACTCTTATTCTTCACTCTTCTCATCACTTGACATATGGATTTTGGGACACATGTCTGCAGGAGTCTATAACCTGTTGTCTGACTATGGATGTTAGTTTCACGCCTCCCCTCCCAATCACCTGAGCCAATTCCTTAACGTAAACCAATTTCTCTCTCTCTCTCTCTGTTATTGTGAATTGCCATGGTGTCCATCCCAACTCCTGGCACCCTTCTGTGGCCGTTCTGGGCCACCCTCATGCCAGGGTCTTTGGGTCCATTGTTGAGGTTGTCATGCCAGTCCCTCTCATCAAGGGCTCTCCTGTTTTCACTCACCCTCTACTTAACCAGATATGATTCTCTTCCCAGGCACTGATCCCTCCTGACAACATGTCCAGAATATGTGAGATAAAGTCTTGCCATGCTCGCATTTAAGGAGCATTCTGGCTGTACTTTTTCCAAGACAGCTTTGTTCGTTCTTCTGACAGTCCATGCTATATTCAATATTCTTCACAAACTCCATAATTCAAATGTGTCAATTCTTGCAGAGTCTTCCTTATTCACTGTCCAGCCTTCACATACATACAAGGCTGTGGCAAATACCATGCATTGGGTTAAGTGCACCTTAGTCCTCAAAGTGACATCTTTAAAGAGGCCTTTTGCAGCTGATCTCAGTGGTTCCTTTTCTCTAGAGAGTGCCTCTTTTCAGCAACTAGGAGATATGCTTTGATTAAGTATAAACGCAGTATATTCCCCTTCATCACTGGCTTTAGAGATGTACCTCAGTTCATGGGAAGGTGATTCAGACACCTGAGAGAATAAAATCACATCTTAAAGGTGTACTTTCAACCCCATGGCTTCTGTGTTTACTCTGTGGCCAAACCTGATTTTATGTTAAATTACTACTGCCATGCCCCACTCTGCTGGCCAATCCACATAGACCTGCAGACATCTTGGAATTTTCAATTACATCTGATTCTTTGTATTTGGAAATGTGAGGTTTCATGACATAGCAAATTCACTGCATGATACCACTCACACACTGGAATAAGGCAGGGAAGGATGCAGTGGGAAGGAACATCATTTCCTGAAAGGTTGTCTTCAGCAAGGAACTGTGGAGCAGGCCATTTCTTCTCCAAGTGAGTGAGAAAGTGTGGAAACCTCACAGTCGATTCTTCATTCTTATACTGTTCATTTGCACCCAGAATAAATTCATCCATTTTTATGTTCTTGGTATCCCCAAGAGAAAAATAGCCATATGCCCTTAACCACATGCACTAGTCCTTCTCCAGGTTGTCAGATACAGATGAGCACCTGATTTGAAAGGAGCAAGACTTTGACAATGGGCTCCAGTGCTGAGTACGGTATTCAACACCAAACATCGAGTCTCAGCTAACAAAATAAGAAAAAGAGAGATTGTGCATGTGAGTGCAAGTGTGCATGTGTGCATATTCCTTCAGGGGCTAACATTATTATGAGCAACATCCCAAACTCAAACCAACCCCACTGCCATCAAGTCAATTTCGACTCCTAGTGACTCTAGAAGACAGAGCAGAACTGTCCCATGGGGTTTTCATGTTTGTGTTTTTTATGGAAGCAGACTGCCAAATCTTTCTCCCATGAAGCTGCTGGTGAGTTCAAAGAATGTTCCAGTTAAGAGGACTTAATCACTGTGCCACCAGGGCTCCTATACCTAGCACATAGTAGATGTTAAAACCATACATGTTTAGGTTAAACATAAATATTTAGTTCTTTAAATTCAAGAAGTTCAGTCTGAGGAAATGATGACAATAGTTTTTAAATGACCATTTTGACGAATGCCAATGTGGGTGATATTTCACCTGTTTCATTGTTGCTGTTCCTGTTATGGCCGGAGGAATCCCCTAATGATCGCTGGACTGAGACTCAAGTCTGAACTCTGCCAAAAGCTACCTGTGACCCCAGGGAAACTGCTTACTCTATTGGAGCCTCAGCTTTCCTACCTGTAATATGTGGCCTTTGGCTTGGATGGCTACTAGGAGTTCTCCCAGCTGTGAAGGCTGCTAATCTCTGAGTTCACCTACTCTGTTTACCCCATGTGTGTCAGTGTAGAACCACCAAGCTTTTGGTTAGCAGCTCAGTGCATCAACCATTTACACTACCCAGGGATTCTAATCATATCTTACTTTGTATAGGGCTCTTCTGTTGAAAAAAAAAAAAAAAAACACTACTTTTAAAAAAATATCATCTCTTTCAACCAATACCTTAAAGTAATATACAGAAAGTCTGCTTAGCGGAATGATAGGTGTAGCTAAGCTGTGAGTAATGAGTAATCAAAGTTAAGAAAGATCTTGTAATACTGGTTGGAAACCAACAAGAAGATTTTAGCAGGGATAAATGAAAACTATGATTATGTTCCACAAGCCAAGTGTACCACTGTAGAATGGGAGAGGCCATCTGGCTAGCTGTAAGTCATGGGGTGAAATCCAACAAATAAGCCTGAGAGGGTTGGGCAGCCAAGAGAACTGACGCCAACTTAGGTGACATGACAGTGAGTGCGAGGCCCAGAATGTGGAAGCTGATGGCGCTGCTGGATAGGTGTATGGGACAGACCACACCTGAAACAGAGTGAGCCATCTCGGATACCCTGTTTCAGCAGGTGCATTGAAGACTGTGATCTCTCTGAGGGATGGCTACGAGAATGGTAAGAGCCTGGAAAGCTTGTCACATATACAAATGCATTTAAAGGACCAGGGAAAAATTCATCTACAGAAAAGGGAGACCAAGGGAAGGACTGAAGGGCATCTTCAAGTACCTGAAGGGCTCTTCTGTGGAAGAGATTTGGAACCTCTTTGGGGGCCAAATGGTTAGGACTAGCTCTATGGCTAGAAGTTATCAGGGGACCAATTTCAACTCAGACTAAGAAAGAATTTCCAACTGTGTGAGCTATCTAACCATGGATCCTAAAAGGCAGTGAGCACACCATATTTGAATGTGGGACTACCATTGCCTACAGCCAACCAGCCAACTAGTTGCTACTTAAGACATAAAAGGGATTTCTAGGAGGATAGGGATGGAATGGACCAACTGTACTATCTAATATTATCATATATTTTTATTTCTGTTAAGCCAATGATATATATGAGAAGATGCAAAACTGAATTCTGAGTGGCTTTTTCTGGCATGACATATAAACATGGCTGATCAAACTGGCTAATGAAACTCATCATTCTCCCAAGGGATGGGGGGGGGGCGGTGCATAGCTAACAGTCCAGTTTGTCTGGTTGTTCACTCAGCTCTTGGAAAGCCCAACAGTGGAACTATCGACTATCCTGGGCTTTATCACTAACAACTCCTGCCAAGCTTCTCCAGTGGTCCAAGCCCTGTTTCATGTAATCTAATGCAGATTCTTTTCTTTGGATCCTCTTTAGACAGACCCCTGAGATTACCACGCCAATTTCCATGCAAGTGCTGGTAGGGAAGGAGTATAAAACAAACTGTCGCATTAAACATCATTTCCCAACCATGGCATAACAATGAGCCCACACAAAATGGAATCCACCAGAAAAAAAAAATCTTTTAAAAGCTTCTGACACTAACTTCTAATTTCATTGACATGATATGGAAACCCTGGCAATATTTCTTTAAATAAGTGATTATTTTCTTCTAACTATTGAGTGCTGGCAGTTGTTTATGGTAGTCTGGAAGTTTTCTTCATTGGCCCTAGGACTAGATGTGCAAAAAGTCCAGCTCATATTGGCTGGCTTCACCCTGGCAGCCCCTAAACCAGAGTTCTACTGAAATGGAGACTAGCTCTAATTTAGGTTTGTGAAGCGGGTGATCAGTACCCTGCAGCAGCTTTACTGTGTGCCAACTCAGACACTCAATCAAGCCATCTTCTTGCCATTGCCAGACGCAATCAATTCTATTTCACCCACTGAATATAATGGTGATTGGTATGGTCACGTGCAGGGCCTACACACGCAACTTCTTTTGGACCAGTTCCTCCTCAGGTGTTCTACACTCAAACCCTGCAAAGAAACGCCTCTGAAGGCACGGTGGGGGCAAAACCCCAAACACATTCAACATACTGGGCAGAACCGAACCACACGCATTGATTTCTGCCCAGGTTTCTTGAGCAACCACTTGAGGCCACAGCTCATCTAACTAATTGGGTGATGACTCTTCCAACAGGTGATTGCTTTGTAAATTTCAGTCCTTATCAGGACATTTCGTTGAATTAGGCTGAGCCAATCAGAACAGAGGGAATACTAGACTGAATTGCCACCTTCAGTATGGTCACACTAGCAGTTTTGCAAAGATCAGAAGTGAAAAAGGAAACCTGGGCAGAGGGCCTGGTCCCTGGTCCAAGCAGGCATCTGAGGATCCTGAGGTTTCTCCGTGGCCAATTCTTACCTTTTTAGTCCATGAACTTGCTGTTTCCTCCCTTCTTAAGCTAATGCTGACCCCACAGCACTGTCTTACTTTTCAAAAGTGGTTTTTAGCTTCACTGATGAGTCTAGTAATGCTGTTTCAAAATTATTTGCCATCACCTGCATCCAAATGTCCATCACTTAAAACATACAATTCCCCAGGCTTTCATTATAGCACAGCCATGTTTTTGGTTTTTCTTTTCTCCAGAATCACTTTCACAGGATGCAATACCATTATATATCCTCATAGTGGGAGATTTTTTTTATGGTTACCCTCTAATTTGCTCATTTAGCCCAGCTCAGCCAAGTCAATTTGATAAAATTCACATACCTTCACTGGTTTCTCTCACAGCACCATGTTCAATGATCTACATTCAATTTCATTCATTCAAAATGCATGTATTCAATGTCTATAATCTGCAAAAGGAGCTCTGGTGGCACAGTGGTTAAAGCACTCAGTTGCTAACTGAAAGATCAGAGGTTTGAATCCACCAGCCTTTCCACAGGAGAAAGATACGGCAGTCTGCTGGGTGGAGATTGCAGCCTTGGAGGCCCTCTGCGGCAGTTCTACTCTGTCCTGTAGGGTGGCTATGAGTTGGAATCCACTCCACGGCAACAGGTTTGGTTTGCTTTAGGAGATAAACCAGAGCTAGCTCACTTGCACTTAGGCCTTTCTTTTACTTCTCCCCAGTAATCTGGGTGTCTAACTTGTTAGGATCTCAGTACAAAGAAAAAAAAAGTAACCAAAAAGTTGATGGTTCAAACCCATCAGCTTCTCTGCAAAAGAAAAATGAGGCAGCTGGCTTCCATAAAGATTACAGCCTTAGAAACCCTGTGGGGAAGTTCTACTATGTCCTATAGGGTTTCTATGAGTCAGAATCCACTTGATGACATACAACAACAATCACGCTACACAAAGCATGTAGGAGCCAGGAGTCTGGGCCAGGTTCAGGTACAGGGTTCTCCCACCCTCCAAGTAGCTAAACCAAACCGGTTGCCATAGACTCAATTCTGACTCATGGCAATATCGAATGTGCAGAGTAGAAATGCCACATACAGTTTTCAAGACTGTGATCTTTTGGAAGCAGATCACCAGGCCTTCCAAGGACCCTCCAGGTGGGTTCGAACCACCAACCTTTTGGCAACTAGTTGAGCACTTACCCATTTCAGCCACCCAGAGTCCCTCTAGGTAGCCAGGATATCCGTAATTGGAATGAGTGTGAAATAATAATATCGTCAAAGTAGAACTAAAACCTGTTAGAGTTTTTTTTTTTTTTTTTTTTTTTTTAAGAGTAACATGCAATTGTTATCATGATCCAGAAATTACCAAAGGGATTTGTTGATCTCACTTTGCCAGAGAGATACACAGTGTAGATGCAGCCACACAGTGGTTCTTTGAAGGCCAGCTTATGTTATAAGGGAAAAACACTGAGGAATGACAACTCCAGGCAAAGGGAGGCGAAATCCCCCCTCTGAGCCTTTTCAAAGAATGACGCAAGGCTTCTGTATTCCATTTCTAAGGGCTGCTGTAGCTTTTCAAACATGATAGCATTCTTGTAGTTTACACTTATCACATTAAGAAAAATGGTAATGAGGAGTTCTTGACAACTGATTGTAGAAGGAACAAAGGCTCAATTGCTGGGGAAAAAAGAAGTAATATCCATTTTGATGGAAAGAAGTCTCCAGTGAGCAACGTGGCTGTAGGTTTGCGCTCATTATTTCCAAGCTTAGTAGCAATAAGGCCACTAATACAGCAGAGACTCCATCCAATAGGATTTGCATAGATTTGTCTTTCCTCTCAAACATATGGTGGTTTAGTGGTTAAAGCATTCAGCTGCCAACCAAAAGGTCAGCAGTTCAAACCCAGCAACCCTCCATGGGAGAAAGATGAAGAAGTCTGCCTCTGTAAAGATTGACAGCCTTGGAAACCCTATGGGCTGATTCTACTCTGTCTTACAGTGTTGCTGTGAGTTGACATTAACTCAATGGCAGTGGGTTTTTTGGGGGGAGGCTTGGTCTTTTCTCTGCAAACACCTATTTCAATCTTGGAATCACAGCATCACAGCACCAGGGAGAAGAAAGAGAACAAGTTTGTCCCATTCACATGAAATTAACTGAGGCATCTATAATGAGTTATTAGTCAAACGAGCCACTCCTCAGAAGGAAGATGGAGCAATCTACTCCTGTAGTGATACTGTCTCGGAAACCCAGGAGGGGTCGCTATGAGTTGGGTCCGTCTCGACGGCACATAACAACAACAACAACATTGAACACTAGTCTGTCAGTTTGTCACACTGCAGTGGCTTGTGTGTTGCTGTGAGGTTGGAGGCCATGCCACTGGTATTTCAATACCAGCAAGGTCACCACCCATGGTGGACAGGTTTTAGCAGAACTTCCAGATTAAGACAGACTCGGAAGAAGGAAGGGGCCATGTACTTCGCAAAGACTTGGCCAGTGAAAACCTTATGAATAGCAGTGAAACACTGTCCGATATTATTACTGGAAAACATTATGAATAGCCCTGAAACATTGTCCAATACAGTGCCAGAAGATGAGCCTCTCAGGTCAGAAGGCACTCAAAATACGACTGGGGAAGAGCTGCCCCCTCAAAGCAGAATCGACCTTAACAACACGGATGGAGTAAAGCTTTTGGGACCTCCATTTGCTGATGTGGCAAAAGTCAAAACAGGAAGAAACAGCTGCAAACATCCATTAATAATTGGAACATGGAATGTATGATGTATGAATCCAGGAAAATAAGAAGTTGTAAAAATGAAATGGAACTCATAAAGATCAATATCCTAGGCATTAGTGAGCTGAAATGGACCAGTTTTGGCCATTTTGAATCAGACAATCATATAATCTACTATGTTGGGAATGATAAATTGAAGAAGAATGATGTGGCATTTATTGTCACAAAGAACGTTTCAAGATCTATCCTGAAGCACAATGCTGTCAGTGATAGGAGAATATCCAGAAGCCTACAAGGAATACTAGTTAATACTACTATCATTCAAATTTACACACCAACCACCAAAGCCAAAGATGAGGAAATTAAAGATTTTTACCAACTTCTGCAGTCTGAAATTGACCAAACATGCAATCAAGATGTG
>NW_006922184.1:942885-949178 GCF_000298275.1 Orycteropus afer afer | reverse complement strand
CAAAGAGGAGCTCAAGCAGACAAAGCCAATTACTATAATGAAATGTGCAAAGACCTGGAGTCTGAAAACCAAAAAGGAAGAACATGCTCAGCATTGCTCAAGCTGAAAGAACTGAGGAAAAAAATTAAGCCTCGAATTGCAACACTGAAAGATTCTATGGGCAATATATTGAATGATGCAGGAAACATTAAAACAAAATGGAAGGAACACACAGAGTCACTGTACCAAAAAGAATTGGTCGATCTTCATCCATTTCAGGTGGTGGCATATGATCAAGAACTGATGGTATTGAGGAAGAAGTTGAAGATGCACAGAAGGAATTGGTGAAAAACAAGGCTCCAGGAATTGACGCAATACCCTTTGAGATGTTTCAACAAACAGATGGTGCACTAGAGGCACTTACTCATCTATACTAAGAAATTTGGAAGACTGCTTCCTGGCCAACTGACTGGAAAAGATCCATATTTATATCCATTCCAAACAGAGGTGATCCCACAGAATGTGGAAATTATCGAACAATATCATTAACATCATATACAAGTGAAATTTTACTGAAGATAATTAAAAAACAATTGCAGCAATATATTGACAGGGAACTTCCAGAAATGCAAGCTGAACTCAGAAAAGGACATGGAACTAGGGATATCATTGCTGACAGGGACCAACATGGCAGAGTGTCTGGGCTAATGCAACAAATGCAACAACTTGAAAAGCTGCAAAGCACCTTATGAACAATGGACTGGTCAAAAAGAAAACAGAAAAACAAAACAAAACAAAAACATTGTATTCAAGCCATACAAAGGGCTTTTATTGTTGTTGTTGTTGAGTCTATTCCGACTCATGGTGCCCTCACACGTGTAGAACTGCTCCGTGGGGTGTTCAAGGCTGTAGCGTTTTACATGTAGGTTACCAGGTTTGTCTTCCAACGAACCCCTGGGTGGGTTTGAACTGCCAACCTCTCAGTAGTAGTTGAGTGCTAAGTATTATGTGCTATCCATTAAAGACATGAGAAAGGCTCCCACATTTAGTAATTTAAAACAACTGGCGAGGCAATTTAAACTCATTGGCTAAACCAGATTGGGAGTCCATGAAGGTCTGAAATGTGGAATTCAAAGTCACATGTTGAAAAAGGGTTTATCTTCTCCTCGTTTCACAGATCAGATAACTGAGTCTCAGAGAAAAGTTACCTCTGGCAGGAAGTCATACAACTAGTACATGGCAGATCAAAGCCCTCTGCCCAGGTGCCCAGCTTGGCACTCAGTGCTCCTCCCAGCATCCTCCACGAGGAAGGGCTCTTGGAAAGGGAGAACCGCAGAAGAGGTAGCTTGAAGCCAGGCTTCCTCACCCATCTGTACGCCAATGAGATGCGCATGGGTTTAGGAGCTACTCTATAGGTACTTTGATACTGCTGCCCTTACTCATGCCATATTCTCAAGTCATTGCTGTGTATGGGGATCATGCAAAGTAATGGCTGCGCAAAGAAAATAAATTTGCCTCTAAGGAGAGGCCTAGATTTGCTGAATGTACTTCATCACCAGAATGCATTCCAATGAATGGCTTTTCCCAAGGCTCAGTTCACTTTAAGGTTAATAATCAGTGTTTTGTTCTGTCATACACTGGGTTGCTAGGAGCCGGAACCAACTCAACCTAACAAGAGTAACAACAATCCGGATCTAGGGCCCTGAAATAGCACTGCACTGAAGTGGACGTGAGTAACTTCCCTGGTGAAGGAATAGGACACCTAAAGTCACTGGAGTTGTCCAAGTGATGCTTGTGGTCCTTGCTATAATGGCATGACTTAGGCGAATATTTCCAGAGATGGGAAAGCTGGAGCAGGGCAGGACAGGAAGGGAGAACGTGTGTATGAATTAAATCCTGGGTTTTTATGGTACCATATCTCAGGAAAGGGTCCTTTGAGGCTCTCATGTAGCCTCTTACTCCTGGAGTCTGGGGATAAAGGCATCAGCACTCCTGCTGAACAGAGGGAAAGGAACTTGCCTGAAGTTGTATGGACAGCCTGATTCTATTCACCGAGCCCAGTTTACGCCTTAAATTTCTCTCCTCTCTTCTGGGAGCATTTAATTTGTCTCTTTCTAGCTACTTTGCCTCATTTGTTCGTTCTTTCTTATACAGCAGGGGCAATGCTTAAAGCTCCAGTAGCATTTGACCAATATATTCTATGGAAGGCTGAGGATGGAAATGAATTATTCAAATATATTCTAAACATGGTCAAGGCTACATATTCTAAAAGGTCAAACTAGGCTTGATTATATTTAATTACCAGACTCAGAATGAAGACCTAAAATGGATCTTAGAGCTTAATCCAGGGCTGCAACTGTGATGGGAATTTTGTATTCTGTGTTGTCCAGTATGGTAGCCATGGACCCCATGTAGCTATTGAGCACTTGAAATGTGGCTCATGGACCGAGGAACTGAATTTCTATTGTATCACATTTTAATTAATTCAAATTTAAATAGCCATATGTGGCTATTGGAAAACACAAAAGAGTCTACAATCTGATTTTACAGACAGAAAACTGAAGTACATAATGGTCAAGAGACTTGCCAAAGGTCACAGAGCAAGAAACTCGCGGGGCTCGGACTAGCTTTGAGGTCTCTTTATGCCCAATACAGGGCCGCTTCCACACTGCTGCTTCTTAATCTTAGCTCTTCCAAAGACAGATGATGTTTGTTCTTTAGTCTATATCACAGGCCAGACTCTGAAACCTTCAGCCCACATCCTCCAGATCTTAGACTGCTATCCACTTTTGAACCAAAAGTGCTGGCCATGCAACAAGTCCACTCCTAGATATACGCCCAAAAGGACTGCAGCACTATTCACAGTAACCCAAAGGTAGAAATAACCTACATGTTCATCACCATGAGTGGATAGACAAAATGTGGTCTAGCCATATAAAACCCATGCCACTGAGTCGACTCTAACTCATAGTGACACTTTAGGACAGAGTAGAACTGCCCCATAGGGTTTCCAAGGCTGTAATCTTTACGGAAGGTTGGGCATTCCTACTTCCGTAGTGATACTGCCTCGGAAACCCAAGGAGGGGTCGCTATGAGTCGGGGCCAACTCGATGGCGAATAACAACAACAACAACAATCTTTACGGAAGCAGACTGCCACATCTTTCTCCCATGGAGCAGCTGGTGGTTTGGAACCACTGAACTTTTGGTTAGTGCTGAGTGCTTTAACCACCGTGCCACCATAGCTCCTTCTATCCATACAGTGGCATGTTATTCATCACAAAGAGAAATGAACTCCTGGTGCATGCATGACGTGGATGAACCTTGAAAACACTATGCTGAGTGAAAGAAAGCCATCATAAGAGTCACATAGTCTATTCCATTCATGTGACATGACCAGAATAGGCAAGTACTTAGAGACAGAAAGTATATGAGTGGCTTCCAGTGGCTAGGGGAGGGGGAAGTGGGCAATTATTGTTTGAGGGATACTGAGTTTCTGTACGTTGTAAATAACTGCTGTGGAGTTAGCCCTTGACTCACGGAAACTCCATGTACAATGGAAATCGACTGTTGTGAACCATAGGGTTTTTATCAGTTGGTTTTCAGAAAGTAGATTGCCAGGCCTTTCTTCCTAGTCTTAGTCTGGACATTCTGCTGATATCTGTTCAAGATCAAATAACACACAGCTACCACTCACAAATAGGTGGTGACTGTGCTTCAAGTGTATTGGCTGGAAATGGAACCCAAGTATCCCACATGGGAGGCAGGGCTGGTACCACTCAGCCACCACTGCCCTTGAGTTTCTGTAGAGGGTGATAGAAGAAACTTTGGGAAATCTATAGCTGTGATGGTTGCACACAGGTCCCTCGGTGGCACAAGGGGCTTGCAATCAGCTGGTAACCTAAAGGTTGAAGGGTTCGAAATCCACCAGCATTGCCCTGGAAGAAGGATCACAGCCAAGGAAGCCCTGTGTAGCAGTTGTACCCTGTAACACGCTGGGTTGCCATGAGTTGGAATCAACTCAGTGACAATGGGTTTACTTTTTGGTTTTGGATGGTAGCACATATTGTGAATGTACTACATGCCACTGAACTGTACACTTTAAAATGGTTAAAAATGGTAAATTTTACATTATGTGTATTTTACCATAATAAAAAAGAAAGTGTTGGTGTGTGAGGCCGTGCTGGGGGCTCCTGGATAAAAGAGCAGTGAAGTGGGTCTGAGGGTGGATAAACATCTCGGGTTTCCTCCAACCTTGACAGGTACTAAGAAGCTGGAAGGGAATGGAAGAGAAAAGCATCAAAGGGCCAGACGGCCAGGATGCTTTCGTCTCCTTAGTCTTAGACCAGGCTTATTTCTTTTGAATGATTCTGCAATTTCTAATTCAAATGTTGCCAGAGTGAACTGGATGAGTATGTGCTAGCGTTTCCATGAATGCTGGACTCGGGGAATGCTCTGCTTGGACACAACCTTCGCTGCGAGGCTGGACACATCGAATAGAAACAACGTACAAGCTCTCAGCCACAAAAAGGTCTGGAGATATGCTCTGGAGGAAGGAGTACATCTCATAGAGGCTCCTTTCTTGTGACTGCAATGATAACAGCACAGTGAATGGTACCAAATCAGCCTCTTTGCCGTTCCAAGATTCGAATCTTCTCTCCAGTTCCAGCAGCATATGGTCCCACCTTGAGTCAGTACCGTGTTTAAAGTAATAATGCCAACATTATTTTACTTTGAGGAGCAATATTAAAAATGGGCTAGAGCGATGGTATTAAATAATAATTGGCAATGGAAAAGCTTAGCTCAAAAATGGTGCTAAATATACCATTTGGTGAACTAGGAAATGGAGTCATTATAATGCCTAATATTTGTATAACTATTTTACTCACTAAACACTAGTATCTGCTTAGTACCTTACAATATCTTCATGGAAAATCAAATTATTACAGTCCCTTGGGGTAGAAACAATACTACAAGGTCATTTTCTCTAACTGTTCGCAAATGTAATCCATTCAATGAACACAGTGCACCTACTCAATGCCAGTCTCTGGGCTAGGCCAAAGGGACAGAGAGATGCATTCAACACAGACCCTGCCCTACTGGACCTCTCTATTTGCCCCCCCCCACACACACACACATACCCTGATGACAAGTGTAGGTGCACACAAAGTGCTAAGGGGACCCAGAGGAAGGAAAGAGAGATTAATGTCATTTGGATGGTTTTAGGGTTTCAAAGAAAAAAGTAACCTCTGTGTTGGCTCTTACATAGTGTGAAAAGGAGGTCAGCAGGCAAAGACAGGAGTGGATGATACCCCAGACAGAAGGAACAGCTAACACGGAGAGGCAGAGGAGTGGATGGCACATCTGGATACGGAGAGGTCTGCTGAGGCTGAGAAAAGCACACATGGGTGGGAAAAGTGGCACAAGGGATGGCATAAAGGAAGGCCTTTGACTATAAAGATCTAGGACTTTCTCCTCTAGGCACTGGGGAAGTGCAATATCTCTGTTGAAAACCTTCAGTGACAGAAATCTCACCTGGCTTCTATCCTTGGATAGTTCTCCAAGTTAGAAAAGCATCTGAGAGAGGAAAGAGCTAATATTTATTGAGTGCTGCAGGTGCTTTTCTACAGGCTTCCCATGCATCATCTTATTGACTTTTCCCAATGAGCCTACAAATTCAGCTGTATTATCCCAACTTTGTAAATGAGATCCAGAAAGGGTAAGTTACCCAAGAATGTAAGTTAGCAGTAAGTGACAAGAACCAAGCTATCCTTTCTTAACCGTGCTACCTCCCTAGACTTGCTTTCATTGTTGTAATATTTATCCTCCTGTAACTGCCCCTCAGAGCTAAAGGTCTACCATTTGAGGCCTCCTAGCTTAAACCCTAAATGAGATGGACTGACACAGTGGCTGCAAAAATGGCCCCAAACATAGCAAAGACTGTGATGGCATAGGATCGGGCAGTGTCTGGTTCTGTTGTCCATAGGCTTGCTCTGAGTCAGAGCTGAATAGACAGTACCTAACAATAATAACAACAGCCTAAATCCAGCCTCGAGCTTTGCTTCCACACGATAGTCCCTCAGCCAGCCATGGCCTCTCCTAGTCAAATTTTCTTCTGTTTAGTGTAGCCTATCCCTTCAGCCATTTTGATTTTGAATCCACTCACTATTCTGGTTACTCTTTGCCAAATGTTCTTCAGCTCAACAACATCCCTCTTTAAAATTTTTATAAAAGTAATGTCAATGCTAGAATTTTTAGAGATTTAGAAAAGGAAAAGACTCAGGCATAATCTGACCATTCTAACAAAATAAGAAC
>NW_006922184.1:932144-942708 GCF_000298275.1 Orycteropus afer afer | reverse complement strand
TAAGTACATATAATCTTATATTCTAGTAATTTCACTTAACACTTTTTCCCATGTGGTATACCATGCTTTTGTTGCTGTTGTTATGTGCCATTGAGGCATCTCCAACTCATAGCAACCTTATGTGCAGCAGAACGAAACACTGCCCAGTCCTGTGCCAGCATCATGATCCCTACTATACCTGAGCCCATTGCTACAGCCACTGTGTCAATCCGTCTTGTTGAGAACCTTCCCCATTTTCATTGACCCTCCACTTTACCAAGCATGACATCCTTCTCCAGAGAATGGTCCCTCCTGATAATATGACCAAAGTAGGTGAGACGAAGTCTGGCCATTCTTGCTTCCAAGGAGTATTCCAGCTGCACTTCTTCCAGGACAGATATGTTAGTTCTTTTAGCAGTCCATGGTACTCTCAGCATTCTTCACCAGCACCACAACTCAAAAGTATCAACTCTTCTTTAGTCCTCCTTAGTCATTGTCTAGCACACACATGCATATGAGGTGATTGAAAATACCATGGCCTGGGTTAGGTGCATCTCAGTCTTCAAGGAGACATATTTGCTCTTCAGCACTTGAAAGAAAGAGGTCCTTTGCAGCCGATTCGCCCAATGCAATATGTCTTTTGATGTCTTGACTGCTGCTTCCATTGGCGTTGATTATAGAACCAAGTAATATGAAGTCTTTGACAACTTCAATCTTTTCTCCATTTATCATGCTGTTGCTTATTGGGCCAGTTGTGAGGATTTTTGTTTTCTTTATATTGAGGTGTAATCCATACTGCAGCCTGTAGTCTTTAATCTTCATCAGTAAGTGCTCTGAGTCATCCTCGCTTTCAGCAAACAAAGTTGTGTCGTCTGCATATCTCAGCTTGTTAATGAGACTTCCTTCAATCCTGATGCCATGTTCTTCTTCATATAGTCCAGCTTCTCGGATTCTTTGCTCAGCACACAGATTGAATAAGTATGGTGAAAGGATACAACCCTGATACTCTCCCTTCCTGATTTTAAACCATGCAGTATCTCCTTGTTCTGTTTGAATGACAGCTTCCTGGTCTATGTACAGGTACCTCATGAGTACAATCACATGTTCTGGAATTCCCATTCTTTTCAATGTTATCCACAGTTTGTTATGATCCACACAATCAAATGCCTTTGCATAGTCAATAAAACACAAGTAAACATCTTTCCATCATTCTTTGCTTTGAGCCAAGATCCATCTGACATCAGCTATGATATCCCTCATTCCACATCCTCTTCTGAATCCAGCTTGTATTTCTGGAAGTTCTCTGTCAATATACTGGTGCAACCGTTTTTGAATTATCTTCAGTAAGAGTTGATGGCACATAACAACAACAATAAAAGATTTTACTTGCATGCGATATCAATGATATTGTTTGATAATTTCCACATTCTGTGGGATCACCTTTCTTTGGAATGGGTACACACATGGATCTCTTCCAGTCAGTTGGCCAGGTAGCTGTCTTCCAAATCTCTTGGCACAGTGGAGTGAATGCCTCCAGCACAACATCTGTTTGTTGAAACATCTCAATGGGTATTCCATCAATTCTGTCATGCTGAGAGGCATCTTTTGTTGGCTAATTATTATTCTGAGTGTATAAATCACAGTTGGATTAATTATTGTTGGGTATTTAGCAGCTTTTTTCTGCTATTATAAATAATGCTTCAATGAATAACTTGGTTCATGTGGTTCCTCTAGCATTTTGTATTTTTCTGACAGCACTGATTCCCCCAAAGTGGAGTTATAGATTGTCAATGTCCCTCTAAAAATGGGGTTGATAACCTAAATAAATGGGGGGGATGTGCTATATTCATGGACTGAAAGACACAACATGGTAAAGTTGGTAACTTGCCCCCCCAATTGATCTATAGATGTAATGCAATACTAACCAAAATTCAATCACAATTCTTTATAGATAGAGTCAAAATGATCCTAAAATTCATATGGAAAGGAAAAGAAACTAGAATAGCTAAAGCATGTGAGAAAAAGAACAAAGTCAGAGACTTCACACTACCTAATTTTAAGACTTACTATAAAGCTACGGTAATCAAACAATGGAATAGACTAAAAAATCCAGAAATAGATTGACATAAATGTGGTCAATTGATTTTTGATAAAGATGCAAAAGGAATTCAGTGAGGAAAGCATAGTCTTTTCAACAAATGGTGTTGGAACACAATAAAAAAAAAAATGAACCTCAACCTGGATCAAAGACCTACAGGCAAAATGCAAAACCATAAAATTCCAAGAAAACATGGGAGAAAATTTTCTTAGCCTTGGTTGCTAAAACATTCATGCACAGGCTTTTGTGTGGTGGATATATGTTTTCATTTATCTCGAGTATATACCTAGATACACCTCAACATCAAGAAACAAAAATTCTGGACCAATAAGCAACATCGTGATAAAAGGAGAAAATACTGAAGTTGTCAAAGATTTCATTTTACTTGGATCCATAATCAATGCCCATGGAAGCAGCAGTCAAGAAATGAAAAATCAAAAGATGTATTCCACTGGGCAAATCTATTGCAGAAGACCTCTTTAAAGTGTTAAAAAGCAAAGATCACGCTTTGAGGACTAAGATGCTCCTGACCCAAGCCATAGTATTGTCAGTCACTTCATATGCATGTGAAAGCTGGGCAATAAGTAAGGAAGACCCGGGAAGAGTTGATGCCTTTGAGTTGTGGTGTTGGTGAAGAATATTGAGCAAACCATGGACTGCCAGAAGAATGCACAACTCTGTTTTGGAAGAAGCACAGCCAGAGTGCTTCTTAGAAGTAAATATGGCAAGATTTAATCTCATGTACTTTTGAGATGTTACCAGGAGGGACCAGTCCCTGGAGAAGGACATCATGCTTGGTAAAGTAGGTCAGCAAAAAAATAAGAAGACTCTCAATGAGAGGTGGATTGACACAGTGGCTGCAATGATGGGCCCAAGCATAGCACTGACTTTATTCATAATCACCCCAAACTGGAAACAACCCAAATGTCTTTCAACAGGTGAACGGATAAACAAATTGTGGCATATTCATGCAGTAGAATGCTACTCAGCAATAGAAAGGAACTAACTATTGATACCACCAGCCACTCCTTGGGAGGAAAATCGGGCCATCTATTTCTGTAGTGATATTGCCTCGGAAATCTAAGGAGGGTCGCTAGGAGTCAGATCTGACTCGACGGCAGTGAGGAACTATTGATATATGCAACAACCTGAAAGAATCGCAAAGGCATCATGCTAAGTGAAACAGTTACATACTGTATGATTCCACTGATACGACATTCTGAAAAAGGAAAAACTACAAGGGCAGAGAACAGATCAGGGGTTTCCAGGGTTAGGGAGTGAGCAAGAGGATCTAAGAGCAAAAGAGTAATATGAAGGAATTTTTGGGGATGTTGAAATTGTTTTGCATCCTTTACAGGTGGAGACTGTAGGAATCTATGCCTATGAATGAATAAGGACAATGAATAAGGAAGACTGAAGAATCTGAATTGGAATGTTGGGGAAGAATACTGCTAGAAAAATGAACAAATCTATCTTGGAGGAAGTATAGCCGCAATGCTCCTTGGAAGTGAGAATGGCTAGACTTTCTCTCTTATGCTTTGGTCGTGTTGTTAGAAGGGACCATTCCCTGGAGCCTGTATCATGCCTGGCAAAGTAGAGGGTCAGCAAGAAGGGGGAAGACCTTCAATGAGATGAATTGACACAGGGGCTGCAACAGTGGACTCAAGTATAGCAAGGACTGTATGAGGATTGCATAGGTCTGGTCAGTGTTTCATTCTGATGTACATGGGGTCGCTGTGATTTGGAACTGACTTGACAGCATCTAACAACAAACAACAACAACATGCCTGTGTTAAAACTCATAGAACTGCACACTTTAAAAAAAAGAAAAGCAAATTATCCTGAATGTAATAATTTTAAAAATGCACTTGCCAGAAATAAACACCATATGTCAAGTGTGGTCTGAGCAGCACAGAACAGAGGGGATCTATCCTCTTCTTAGTTCTAGATCAGAAGTCAGCAAACTATAGCCCACAGACCAAATTCAGCCCACTGCCTTTTTTGTAAAAACAAAACAAAACAAAAAAAATAGTTTCACTGGAATAGTCACAGTCATTCACTTGCATATTATTATGTATTGCTGCTTGTCTTCTATGAATAGAATATTTTTGGCAGCCATATATGGTTCTGTTAAACTTTTTCTTGTCTATTTAAAACATCACTGAGCTCAACTGACCATATAGGTATACTCCAATGGAACTACATGTGATTAGATCTGGCCCTTCTAGTAAGCTGGTGTCCTATTTCTGACATCTGGCATATTATTAGGGCTCTCTCCCAGCTTCATTGTTATCATCCACTGGCTCAGGGATTGAGCAATGTAATAATCACTTAAAATTGACCCCTTCAAACGTATACCCTCCTAGTGAGAGCCCGAATGCACAGTGGTTAAACACTTAGACTCCGGAGCCTGACTGCCTGGGTCTAGATCCTAGTTCACCGTTTAGCTGTTGAACCAGGACATTCACTTAACCTCAAAGGACTTGTTTCATTATCAGTAAAGCCGGGATGGTAATAGAAGCTGCTTCTTGGCATTGGCATGATAATTACAGGAGATACTATATGTGAAGTGCTTAGAACAGTGCCCCGCTCATGAAAAGTACTACACAACTGGTGTGAATGATAGTGCATATTTGGAGCAGGCCAACCTGAGCTCAAATCTTGTTTCAACTTAGGAACTGTATGGTTATGTGATTTGGGACAATTTATTTGATATTTTTTGTGGCCTCTTTCCTTCCAGGCTACCCTTCACCTCTGGGCAATAAGCTAAGTACTGCTTAAGAAAATCTCACAATCTACATACAGCTTAAAAAAAATAATAAATAAAAAACAGTTGTCATGTATCTAGTTAATTCTGACTCATGGCTTCTGGGTGAGTTTGAACAGCCAGCCCTGGTTAGTAGTTGAGCACTTACACGTTTGCATCACCCAGGGACTCCGATCTCCAGTTTGGACCTCTCTAAATATAATATCTCCCCTGTTGCCTGGACCCATGACACTGTCCCATAGTTCTACCGTATTTCCTTAGTCAGTACTCGCTTCCCCTTTCAATGACTACTTCAAACTTTCAATTTTCTTAAACCTTTGAACTTCCCACTGCCAGCTGATCAGGCAACTCTGCCTGAAAATTAAAAACCAGTTCTAAAAATTCTGTCATATTTCCTTCAAGTATTTTGTTTTTTCAATCTTTGACATAACACAAAAATGCAACCATTGCTGTGGAGTTGGATCCAACCCATAGTGACCCCTCCTTGGGTTTCCGAGGCAGTATCTCTACGGAAGTAGATTGCCCAGCCTTCCTTCCGAGGAGTGGCTGGTGGGTTTGAACTGCCAGCCTTCTGGTTAGCAGTCAAATGCCTTAAGCCCTATGCTACCTTATTTATTTCTATGTATTTCTTTTGCACGCTGCAACTTCACTGAATTGTTTTATTGTTTGTAATAGTGTTTTTGGCTAATCTCTTGGAGTTTCTAAGAAAAAAATCTACAAATATTCATTTTATACATTCTTCCCATTTTAATGCCGCTTGTATGTCTAATTGCCTTGGCTACTCTCCAGCCCAACGTTAAATAGCAGTGGTGATCAACACCTAGCCTTTTTGTTGACTGTACTAGGAACGCTTCTAGAGTTTCTCCGTTGAAGATGATACTAGCTTTGGGGTCGAGATAAATACATTTCATCGCTTTAAGGATGTTTCCATCGATTTCTATTTTATCAAGAATGACTGTGGAATTTTGCCAAATTTTGTCAAGTGTCTTTCAGCATCAGTGAAGATGATTATTTAGTTTTGCTTTTTTTTATTCTATTCAATAAAGACACTATGCCAATAGATTTCTTAATACTGACCCACTTTACATGTCTGGAATAAAACCCAGTTGGTCACGGTGCATCTCCTTCAATGTGCTACCAGATTCTGTCTGTTAGTATTTCCTTTAGGAACATTGCATCAATATTCGTAAGTGACACTGCTGCATAATTTTCTTTTATGTGTACTACTTTGGTGAGATTTTGGTTTCAATATTAAATCCTAATTTTGCTTAGGAACTCTGGTGGTGTCGTGGTTAATGCATTCAGCTGTTAACCAAAAGATTGGCAGTTTGAGCCCAGCGACTGCTCCATGAGAGAAAGACAAGGCAGTCTGCTTCTGTAAAGATTTACAACACTGGAAACCCTAGGGGCGCAGTTCTACTCTGTCTTGTAAAATTGCTATGAGTCAGAATCAAGTCAATGGCAGTGGAGTTTTGGTTTTTAATTTTGCTTTTCTAAAAAGTATTTTGCAAATTCTTCTGTTCTGGGTTCTGGAACAATCACGCTGCAGTATTCTTCAGCTGGGACTGATGCTTTGGGAAAGGACGGAGAAGAGGAATATCCATTTCTTTAATGGCAATAACCAAAACACCAAACTCACTGCTGTTGAGTCAATAGGTAGGTTTATATTTTCTGCCTCTTCTGGAGTCAGTTTCAGTAAATTGTATTTCAGTAAACAAATAATGTATTTCATCTGGACTCTTACATTTATTTGTGCAGAGTTGAGTAAACGGTAATTCATGAAAAGCTATTACTTTTCCATGTATCTCGGGTTATCATCTCTTGATTATTTCTTATTGTTTGTATTTGTGCTTTATCCCCCCCCCCCTTTCTTTACTGTGCTTTGGGTGAATGTTTACAAAGCAAATTCACTTTTCATTCAACCATTTATACACGTTTTGTTTCATAACATTAGTTACAATTCCCTCAATGTAACAGCACTCTTCTCACTTCCTCCTGGGTTCTCTGTTTCCATTTGCCCTTTCCTCCTGCCCCTACCTTCCGGTCTGAAGAGCACTATTGTTCACTTTATGGGCCTATCCGTTGTTTGGCTGCAAGGTGATCCCTGGGGGTGGTTTCACTTCCAGGGTTGAAGGGTGTCTAAGTGCCATAGTCTCGGGGGTTCCACCAGTCTCTATCAGAACAGTAAGTTCGGTCTTGTTCATGATTTTTAATTTCCTTCTTCATTTTTCTCCCATTCTGTCCAGGACGACACGATCTAGTTCTTTTGCTTTTATCTTGATGAAGTTAGCTAACAAATTAGTTGATTGCTGTTCATGTTTTATTTAGGAAAACACGGGTCTTGGATTTGCTGCTTCATTAATTTGCAGCTCTTGATTTATCTACTTTTTAATTTTGTTTCCGGTAGTATTCTTAAGCCCTTGTATCAATCAATGCTTTTGCTCTTGTTTTCTTTCTTTCCTAAAAGTTCACCGTGGGTGTTAGTACTTAGCCTATTAGTCAGTGACTCAAGGAGTCAGGCTCCTTCCGTCTTAGAGCTCCACTCTCCTCCAGGGCCTTTGGGTTTTCTCTGTTCATCTAGTAGATGCTCTTGTTTTCTTAAGTACAAATGCTGCATTCTTTTTCAAATTCACACCACTCTGTTGGCCATACTTTTCATTTGTCCACAGCAACAATATTTTATGGTAGATTTTCTTCATATGCCTTTTATAAGTATCTTTGCATAGATCTCACAGTGATTCCTTTTTTATTATTATTACTAATATTTTAGTGATTGAGGTTCTTCCTGGATCAGTTATGAGCAGGATGTTTGTGCAGCAGTAGGGGCTGTGGCTGAATTCCAGACTAGCAGGAGTTCTCTTCAGGGCATGGGGTGTGTCACTGAGTGAGCTCTTTTGGCCTTTACTTCTTTCTTAGCAACAGAGATCAGCCCCACAGGCCATTCACACAGCAATACCTCACTCCTCTGCCTCGCCTCACCAGCAAAGTGCTTTCTACAAATACGGATTGTTTCTGCAATTTCTCCTTCAATTTTCTGCTTCTCAAGATATGTTCCAAACTTGGTCCATGGAAGCTCCCATTACCAACTGCCCACCCATTCCCATTATTCCAATAATATTTTGTTTTTCATGGTGTGCCACTTACCCTATCAGTGCTTTGTCAGCCATGGGAATCATCTCTCCACCTTTTCACTGTTCGACTTTCATGGAATAAACTGTGATTCAGGCTGTGGACATTTTCTTGTTAGGTTAAATCTGAAGTCAACATTTCTTTACCACATTCTCCTTAATGCTCTTTGGTGAAATCCAAGAAAAGAGGCAAGCCTTGCTTTATTCTTTCATTTTAAAACTAGAAGATGCCTACCAAATTGATTCTTTGTTGTTGTTGCTGTTATGTGCCGTGGAGTCAGACCTGACTCATAGCGACTACTCCTTGGGTTTCCAAGGTGGTATCACTATGGAAGTAGATTGCCCAACCTTTCCTCTGAGGAGTGCCTGGTGGGTTTGAACCCCCATCCTTCTGGTTAGCAGTCAAGTGCCTTATGCACTATGCTACCAGAGCTCCTAATTGATTCTTAGAGGGTACTTTCTGGATGAATTGTCCAGAGACACCAGTCTTGCCTCTCCACAGATGCAAGTGGAATGGTTAACCTCCCTGCCTCCTCTCTTTCCACCCCCAATCCAACCCCCCAGCACAGCCAGAACAAAAAGGCTGCTTCTCAACAAATCAGTTGGAAGCTATTACTTTTTTCAGATAAGCCTAGAATGCTTTCTGGCAAACCAATACATTGTTTCATTACCTTCTCTGTACACTCAAGATACAGAAAGCAGGTGTAAATTGTAAACGTGGCTTAAATTCTCACCTGCTTTCATTCAATTCAATAGAAAATAATAAACCACCATATTCCCAAAAAGAGCCAGGTTGACAGAAAGCAGACTTATTTTCCTAGCACACCTAAGATACACAGGGACTCGTATATTTCCTGGGCTATTTTAAGGGGTCTACTCTTGCTCACTCCTTGGACAGCTAAATGCTGGGTTGCTAAGTTACTGGTATTTGACATCATCTCTTCCCTGACATGTCCCCAGGTTTGACAGGTTCCCATGATTCACTGGGCCAGCCACCTCGTTACTCACACTACTCACTTTCCCAATGACGTCTGTACAATCACTTAAAATTCATATCATATACTAGCTGCACAGGCCAGATTCCACATGAAAATATTTAAACTGCTTGACAGGCTCTAAGTGCATCTGGAAGTATACTGGATGGCTTCCCTACATTGTTCACACAATAGGTGCTGTAATTAGATTTAGCGTCTTTCTTGTGGGTTGGTTTGTGTTTGAGGAAAGAGGAAATGATTATTGGGAGGTAAATAATGGGTAGTATCTCTTATGGGCTAATTGAGTTCCAGGAATAGTTCAGCTCACATATGCATGCTACATATTAAGTCCATTAGTGCTGTGAATTAACTTGAGAAAAGGTAATACCCCACATAATTTACCAAGTCAAGGGCATTTTCACCTGCTGACAAATTTACATATTTCCCAATGTCATTAGGCAAGAGCTAGTCATCAGAATAGCAAAGGGTACAATCATTAGTCAGTTCATTTATTTGACTCCGTCCATGTTAAAATTAATTATAGACTAAATTATATTTAGCAGCTGTTGTCCTTCTTGGATGGAACACTATATTTCTATTTCAGGCCACTGTAATTTTAAAAGCCCAATCTTGAATAGGATAGATTCTTTTTGAAACATTCCAGAAAGGGTTAGGACTTAAGACAGCTAGATAGAAATCCGTTTTCATGATTCCCGTATGAACATTATTTATACATTAATTTGACAGGATATAAAATCAATTGCCTAATTATTGGTTAAATTTATAACAGAAATTCTACTGAAAGGTGCTTGATTATGCTGAATAGTTATGATAATATAATCAAATTTCCTTTCAGACATAATTGTGTGACCAATTTTGTTCCCTGATCCTTTTTTTCATCCTCTCATAAGATGAGTTTTTTTTTCATTTGTTTCCTCTTTAAAAATAAAGAATAGCAAGTACAGTACATAGCAGTCCTGTATTTATTTGGTAAATTCTTTCCATGTTAAAACTGTAAACTAAAACACAAACCTAATAAGTAGAATTGCCATAATTTAGCATGCTGTAAACACAGACCATGCTGTAATCAACATGAGGTGCCCATGTAGGTGCTTATCAACTTGATCCAGATGGCAGGGAGAAGTGTGTAAGAAGATACTGTTGATCAAATCAAGTTCCCTAAACCTTAGCTAGTGCATTCAGCATCCCTCATAAACAGTGAATTATATGTACAGATGTTTGACTGAAATTGTCAACTACTAAAGGTACTTTGCTAGGAAACACAATCTGTTCAGCATCAAATCTACAAGAAATGCTGTATCTGCATTTTTACCCTAGAAAGATTTAATTGATAGTTTGTTGATATTTTTAAGTAAATTCTTACGAGGAATAAATAGATCATACCAGTGCTGAGCAAATAATCATTGAACATCCATCCATAGCTGGTAGTGTTCAGTGTGTGCTGCTCTTCTTGGCTTAACTCTTCCAGAAATGGTTACTCTAACCCACTGCCACTGCAAAAACAGCAAGGAGGCCACATGTTCTGACCTCCTCTAACCCTACAAGGGGAAGGCAGGATTACCAGCAGTAACCCAAGGCCTATTACTGCAAGGCCAGA
>NW_006922184.1:930970-931624 GCF_000298275.1 Orycteropus afer afer | reverse complement strand
CAGTTGCTCATAGAAAATCCCACCTTGGAGTTTACAAAGACTTATGGGTAGAAAAGCCACACTAAGTAATTTACTACACTGCAGCCACAGAGTAGATTTTGACTCACAGCACTCCTAGAGGACAGAGTGGAACTGCCCCATGGGGTTTCCAAGGCTGTCACCTTGATGGAAGCAGACTGCCTCATCTTTCTCCTGTGGAGTGGCTGCTAGGTCTGAACCACTGACCTTTCTGCTAGTGGCCAAGTGCTTAACCACTGTGCAACCAGGGCTCCTTATGATTACTGTAAGACCCATAAAACCCCAGGGATCTCTGACAGGAATCTGCTGCTGGTGCCAATATCACTGCATATAATTAGCCTAGGAGTCCCTCATGTGGTAGATGAATTGTAAATGTAAAACCCCATTGCTAGGGCATGTGTTATTATTTTTCATGGCTGTTTGCACTGGTCGGTAGCTAGACTCTAAAGAGTCAGTGGCCTGCTGACAAAAGCACTGTGTAAACTGTTATCTTTACATTCCGGATTTGTAAAATGTATATTTAACAATAATATACTCAACAGAGGAGCTCTGGTAGCATAGTGCCTAAGGCACTTGACTGCTAACCAGAAGGCTGGCGGTTCAAACCCACCAGCCACTCCTCGGAAGTAAGGTTGG
>NW_006922184.1:928942-930870 GCF_000298275.1 Orycteropus afer afer | reverse complement strand
GGCAATCCTACTTCTGTGGTGATACTGCCTCGGAAACCCAAGGAGGGGTCGCTATGAGTCAGGGCTGACTCGACGGCACATAACAACAACATAACAACAATAACAATACTCAACAAGTAACAAAGACATTTGAGTTGATGCAGACAGTTTTGTGGGGGCAAAGCAAGGTGTTGTAGGCTGGTGGATTCCAGTTTGTTTGAAAAAGAACTTGAACTTATTTTGACATAATTTAATTTGTAAACATTAAGGAAACAACAGAAGCTGAAATGACTTATTGGTTAATGCCATTATAATGTGAATCATAGCATGGCCTGTAGCCTGTTAAGTAAGGTTGGATACTGAAAGAAGTACAGCTTGAATGCTCCTTACAAGCAAGAATGGCCAGACTTCGTCTCTTATAGCTTGGTCATGCTGTCAGAAGGGATCATTCTCTGGAGAAGGATATCATATTTGGTAAAGTAGAGGGATAGAAAAAAAGGAGTAGACCCTCAATGAGATAGATTGTCACAGTGTCTGTTCAAGCATAGCAAGGATAGTGAGGTTGGCACAGGATTGGGCAGTGTTTCGTTCTGTTGTACATAGGCTCACTACGAGTGGGAACTGACTAGACAGCACCTAACAACAACAACAAGGAAACACCAGAAGCTGAAATAACTTATTGGTTAATGTCACTATAACGTGAATCACAGCATGGCCTGGAGACAGGTGAGGCAACAGGAACAGAAAGAATGGACAGCCTAATAGTTAAGATCCTAGAAATGGATTTGCACATATTGAAGACTAGCAGGAAGAAAGTATTAACTCTCAAGATCTCAAATTATGTTAGTGTGTTGGTATTCTCAGCTAAAGTTGCTGGAAATAAATCAGCCATTGCCTAGAGCAAAAATTTTTTTTAATCTAGGGATTCTCACTATAGGTTTGTGATTGGTGGTTGACACCTAGGTGCAGTGCAAAGATCACTGGATTTAGAAACAAGACCAGCTACTACTTATGCCACATACTAGCCTACTACCCTATCTGCATGCCATTTAACCTCTCTGGGCCTCAATTTCCTCACTTGTACAATGGGACTAATAATTCTGACCTTATTTCTTATGATCAAAATAAGACAACAAGGCTTGAGTACTTTGAGAAACAGTCAGGGGCTATAGCAAAATAAGGTTACCTTACCAGGTCGAATCAACTTGTAATGTGATTGCCCTTAAAAGGGCATGCAGGTTAAGCAGTAAGATGATGGAATAGGCAGAAAGACTGCACAGACCCTCTTCAACAAAGACAAGGGAAACCAATTAACACAGACACAGAAGATAATTCTGTACCCCTGAATTTTGAAGGGAAGGATATAGAAATGGACTGAACTCCAACTAGCAGAACTTTGCATGAAAACCCCCAAAAAAGGAGACATATGTAGCTTCAGTCTGGTAGCAGTCCTGATGGCACAGACAGCTTGGAGATTCCCGAGTGGTTGTAGGACCTAAGAATTAACCTAAAAATCAGCCCTGCTAGTCAGCAACTGCACATAAGACTGCTCTGGTGGCTGGGGAATAAAAGGGGAAGCAGCGAACAGGAAGGAGGGAAGAGCTATGGACTTTTGCCTGTCCGGAGGGTGCAGCCATTTGGAATGTCAAAAAGCAGTTTGACAATTTTAGATATTTAAAGTGACAGCATTCACCCAGATTCCAGGGACTTAAGAACTGGCTCCACTTGCTGGGAACCACAAGGACATTCTGGACACAGAAGACTAGAAAGGCCAACAATAAACAACCACCAAGAAAAGCCTGACTTGCCCTTAGTTGCTCTTCACAAACAGTTAACAGAGATCTAAATACAACCACATCACAATGTCTCAGAGACAACAGACCATCACAGTCCACACAAAGAAGCAAGATAAAGTGGTAGAAACAAGGGAGCAGGATACAGACCCAGAA
>NW_006922184.1:914253-922732 GCF_000298275.1 Orycteropus afer afer | reverse complement strand
GGTAATTTGTGGTCAATGTCATGAGACAAAGTGTATGTGAACTGCTGTATGGAAAGTGAATTTGTTCTGTAAACTTTCACCCCAATCACAAAAAAAAAAAAAAAAAGGCATGTAGGCAAGAAGAAACTGCTGGGAGCCCAGACACAGTGGGCTCCATTCTCTTGCAAGAACAGGAGAACAAAGAGAAGTAGAAGTTGGCAGAGAAATGGTGAGAGGCACTTTAAAAGAAGGCCAACTGGTATGAATTTGGACACCGTTTTGAGAATGGGGTCAAAATAAAATGCATTAGGCACAAGTATTCCCACTGCCTGGGACACTGGGGCGCTGCAAGTGGGGAGAGGTTGGTTGTGTTGTATTGTACTCGGGTATTCAATGCTGTCCCAGTGTGAGATGATGTGGGTTTTCACACATTTGGCTGCTGTGCAGTAGAAGGAAAAAGAGGGGGACCAGTGCATTGGAAAAGGTGGGGAGCAAGCAGACTGAAATTTCCATGTTACATATGCAAACAATGTGTCCAGTTTCAAGAACATTGCACCAGAGGTGGAGGGTGGTGGAGGGGTGAGTCATTGGCCCCTGCCTTCACAGTTTTACTAAGACACACACTGGGGTCACCATGAGTCAGAGTCGACTCGACAGCAACTGTTGTTTTGTGCTGGTTTGTTTCAGTTTTTGTTTCTCCAGATGCAGAGGTTGCAAAGGCACACAGCTAGAAAGTGATGGAGTCACACAGGAAGCCAGAGGCCGCTCTTGCTACCCCTAGTCTACCCTTCCTCCCTCCACATGGCTCTGCTTCAGGGCAGGCAAGAAAACGACCCTGCTTTGGACTTTGCTGAGTTTGAAAATTACTGAACCGGTCAGAAAGAAGTGGAGACACAAAGAAAAGGTACTTGCACCCAAAGGAGGCAGATGGGGAACGAGGCCCTGACTGACCTACAATGGGGCTTCAAGGCCCCCGGACAAACAAAGCCATGAGAATGTGATAACGAAGAAGTCCCAGAAGTACCCTCTGTTGTGATATGTCATCCAAAAAAGAACTCACTGCCATTGAGTGGGATCCGACTCATAGAGACCCCTCCTTGGCTTTCCAAGGCAGTATCACTACGGAAATAGATTGCCCAATCTTTTTTCCAAGGAGTGGCTGGTGAGTTTGAACTGCCAGCCTTCTGGTGAGCAGTCAAATGCCTTAGGCACTAGGCCACCAGAGCTCCTGTGACATGTCATGTAGTCTGTAAAACTTTAAGAATTAGCCATAAAATTGGAGACGTCTATTTTGAAAAGCTCATTTCTATTCTAACCATGAGGAATGAAACATTTAACGTTTCAATGAAGGAAAGCCCCCTCATTAATGGTGCTGGTGCAAAAAGAATTCTATACAATCTATAGTCCTTCAGAAGAAAAAGAAAGAAAAACAGGTTCCCCTAGATTCTCATTGAAGACCAACAGAAGGACTTTTGTTGCTTTCTATCCTTTACAAGCTTAGTAAGGCAAATGGTTCCTTTTCTTTCATTGTTTAAGTGACATTCTGTTGTTTTTCTAGTGGATTCTCAAGCAGACTGGAGTCCCCAGCCTTGGACAGGTGTTTGCCCTGTTTCTCTCACTTAGTCACCATGTGAACCTCCTCGGCATGGGGGCTGGGCTGCTCTGAAGGAAAGGATTACAATTGGGATAAATTAGGTGGTGGTTTTAAGGTGGGTCCAGCATTCCTTTGGAAGTTCAGACACAGCCACTGAAGCCATGTATGCTTGTGACCAAGGGAACAACAGAGGAAGCAAGGGTACAGAGTAGACCTGGGTGTGACTTCTCTTTGAATGTTACCTTGCACTCGGGAAGGTGGCTGGCTAACAAGGATTGGGTGCATTTTACCTATCTCCCCACAGTGGGAAGGAACAGGGGGCTGAGTCCCCAGGGTTCGTCACCCTTGTGGAATTCACAACAGCCACCGCCCTCCATCCCTGCCCTTGGGCACTGGGGAGAGATGACCCAGGGGCTGGTGGGCTCTTATCTCACACAAATGGCCAGCATATCCCTAATTCCCCTATCCTCACCTCTGGTTAGCATGACTGGACTCATCTCAACAGTCAGGAACAATGTTCTTGGGCTGAAACGGATGTATGACTATCCACAGCAGTGGAGATGAGGTGTGGGCCATCCAGATGTGAAACAGCTTTCTGCTCTTTTTAACTCCTTTGGCTGCATTTTCACCGGACTAAGAGGAGCCCTGTTGCCACCATGCTTAAGTACTCAGCTGCTAACCAGAAAGTCAGTGGTTTGAACCCACCAGAGGCTTCATGGGAGAAAGATGTGGTAGTCTGCTTTTGTAGCGATTACAGCTTTGGAAATCCTATGGGGGCAATTCTACCCTGTCCTTTAGCATCACTAACAGTCAGAATGGACTGGATGGCATTTTTTCTTTTTTGTTTTTTTTAAGAAGGAACTTGTAGTCCCTGGGTTGCAGAAATGGTAAAGCAAACCAAGAGGTTGGTGGTTGGAATACCCCCAGAGGTGTCTTGGAAGAAAGACCTGGCAATCTATTTCCAAAATGTCACCAAAAAAAAAAAAAACACCCAATGCCATTGAGTTGAGTCTGACTCATAGCAACCCCCATTGGGTTTCCAAGGCAGTAAATCTTTATGGAAGTAGATTGCTTTGTCTTCCTTCTACAGAGGGGTTGGTGGGTCTGAATCACCAACCTTCTGGTTAGCAGCCATATGCCTTAGGCATTGCGCCACCAGAGTTCCTCTCAGCTGAAATGTTACAGCCATTGAAAACCCTATGGTTCTACGCTGACATACATGAGGTCACCTTGAGTTGTAATCAACTTGTCAGCAATGGGTTTAAGAAGACACTTAGCACAGGGATGCCCAGGAGGGAGTAGGCATGACTGTGGGAAGTGGGGAAAGGGAGTGCAGAATTGTTCTTGACACATGGATGGTTTCTTTTCCACACTGAAGGTCTGCATGGTCTGCTCAGCGCTACACTGATGAGCAGTTATCATTTACGTCTGGCCTGGCAGCTTATTGGGGAATTAGGCCAGGTATTGTTGTCCTCTGTTAGAAACGAGTAAGGGAGATTCAGAAAGATGAAGTCATCTGTCAGAAGTCAACACAGGTGACAAATGGTAGAGCCAGGACTCAAACTCATGTCTCCTGACTCCTACTCTTGACAACCCATACTGCCATATAATGCCAATAGCCAGACATAGTAGATACTTTTTGGGGGGTGGGGGGTGGGGGTGAGGAGGGACTTTGCTTTGGTTTTTCATTGTTGTTTAATTGTTTGCTTTGGGATAGGTGCTAGCAGCATTTTTCACCTTTGTTTTACCTCCATGCCACTCCACTCTCATGCATAAATTCATTCCCATTAGTAACATTTCCCATAATGTCTCCTCAGTCAAGGTTGCAGTCTCCATAGTCATGTTCCATCAACAATGCAGAAGGAGTCTGCAGTGAGTGTGAGTTGAGAGCCCAGAAAACAGAAAGACCAGGATTTCAGGTAGCTCACAAGACTTGAATAGGGAATCACTTCCCTAAAGGAAGTGATGAGTTCTCTGTCCAAGACTTAAAGTAAGACTTTGAGAAGGACTGGGAGGGAGGCTCAGTGAGATCCGGAGACCAGCTTGGTTAGAGGATGAGAGGAGGGAGAGAAACGACCCAGGAAATAGAAGCAGAAGGGTCTTGAAGGGGGAGCGAGGATTCCTCAGCCTGATCTTCCTTGAAACAAAACAGTAATTACTTGAAACAGCTTAAGCAGATAGATGGCCTCCTTATAAAAACGCACAGAAACAAACATTTAAACTCACCCGCAGGATTTCCTCCACACAGCTTGGATCACTGGGAAGGCTGACCTAAAACAAAACAAAACAAAACAAAACCAATTAGACACTGTCTAGTTCTTCTCAGAGAAGACTATATAATAGCTAATTCTGTAGGAAAAAGAGATTGCAAATAAAGACCATCTAGCTATCAATTATTTCTTATTAAATACATACTCCATTGCCACTGAGTCAACTCTGACTCATAGCAACCCATAGAGATTCCAAGGCTGTAAATCTTTACAGAAGTAGATTGCCTCATCTTCCTTCCACAGAGCAACTCATGGGACTGAACCGTCGACTTTCTGGTTAGCAGCCAAGTGCCTCAACCACTGTGCCACCAGGGCTCCTTAAATACATAGCAATAATTATCTGCAAATGGCCAATTTTGTTTTACTTTCATAAACCAGTAAGACCATGGTACAAGGTGAAGAAAGAAAGGGGTTCGTGTGGGACTGCTATTCCTCTCCTCTCTCTGGGCTTTATTTTGCTCTTCTACCCAAAGAGGGAGCTTGACTTTGTGATCTCTAAGGCCCTTTATCGATGGCACATAACAACAACAACAACAACAAGGCCCTTTAGATCCTCTGGAATACTTTGGTATGTTATTCACAAACTTAGAGTTTTCTAAGATGGGGCCTATATAATGGGAGCTCTGGTAGCATAGCACCTAAGGCATTTGACTGCTAACCAGAAGGCTGGCAGTTGAAACCCACCAGCCACTCCTCAGAAGGAAGGTTGGCCAATCTACTTCCATAGTGATACCACCTTGGAAATGCAAGGAGGGGTTGCTATGAGTTGGGTCTGATTCAATGGCACATAACAACAGCAGCAACAACAACATAGGTATATACCCCAAAGACTTGAAAGCAGGGACAGAAACAGGTAAGTGTAGACTAACATCCAGTGCAGCATTATGCACAATAGCCAAAAGGCGGAAACAATCCAAGTGTCCATGAATGGATAAGCAGAATGTAGTATATACATGCCATAGAATATTATTCAGCAATAAAGAAAAATGGAGTTCCAGTACATACTACAAAATGGGTGAAACTTGAAAACATTATGCTAAGAAATAAGCCAGTCACAAAAGGACAAATATTACATGATCCCCCTTATATGAAATATCCAGAATAGAGAAATGCATAGAGACAAAGGTTGGCTGCTGAGTACCAGGGGCAGGTGGGAGAAGGAGTTCACTGAGTTTCTGTCTGGAGATAGTGGTGATGGCAAAACAATATGGTGAATGTAATTAATGTCGCTGAATTGTACACTTAAAAATGATGAAACCAGCAAATTTTTGTTGTACATATTTTATCACGATAAAAAGAAAAAGATGAGGCCTACACAAAACACTACCATGATTAAACCCGAGTTCTCTTTCAGCTTAAATGTCCAACCACATGCCTAGAATTCTCATCCAATTCTCATCCAAAACTCTAAGGCTAAACTCTTATGCAAATTGTATGCTTGCCATGGCACTCAGAATCTTGAAAGTCTAATCCCAAAGAGAATCCCATGAGTCATCTGTCCCAGTGTGACACTGTCCCAATCAATCAAAATGCAATTAACTAGCAGAAGCATACCAGGTCCATGCTCCTTGTCAGGCATATGGCCCTTTTCCTCCAGAGGCCATGAAAGGAAGAAGCCGAGCACCAAAGTCAGCTAGCTCGCTATGTGGTGGTGCCTGGTGAAGGACTTGGCCCTGGGACAGGCAGCCAAAGAAAGGTCTGCTGGCCGTGATGTCACAAGTATAGGCTATAGCCATTCCTTCAAACATTCTTGATTCTTCCCTTCACATCTTCACCTCCTCAAGATTACAATCTGATCACTTCCATGTCCCTCCAAGTCTGGTAAATAGAATAGCTGGTCTGTTTAATTAACTGCCTTGGGAGGTGACAGGTCAGCCCTGGAAGGGAGCACTGTCACAGAGTCTAAGTGTCCCCCAAACCTCTTGCAGGGCCTATTAAATCATATCCCATAGTTGCTCTGCAAAAGATAGAAGTACGAGCTCAACACATCTGGGGAAATGGAGAATAGAACATGGTGCCAATTTTCCTCAACTTGAAAAAAACAGACTAGAATCTTGAGCATAATCTAAATTAGCATTAAAGTCTCCATTGTACATACATTCATTTCAACCAAAATTTATTGAATACCTTCTATATGTAAGGGAAGTTTCTGCCCCAAGGACATCAAATCCCAAGTAGGGGAGGCAGGTGAGATCGGGTCACTGATACTGAGGGGGTCATCCATCCCGTGTTAATCAGGTTGGTCCCAGTTTACAGTTGTTATCCTGATGTGTCTCCTACCATCCTCAACAATGTCTCAGTTTGGATGATAAATTAAATAGTCACCCTTCCAACATTTATAATACTCCAATACTGGGTGGAAGAAACAGTAGAAAAAAAGTATGAAAAAGTCATCTGGATACACATTATACCAAAAAACCCACTGCCATCAAGTTGATTCTGACTCACAGCACCCTTATAGGGCAGAGTAAAACTGCCCCACAGGATGGCCAAGGCTATAATCTTTATGGGAGCAGACTGCCACACGTATCTGGTGGGTTTGAACCACAACCTTGTGGTTTGCAGCCAAGCACTAATTACTGCATCACTTGGGCTCCTGGGTACACTTATGTTGTTGCTCTTGTTAGGTTCTGTTCAGTTGGTTGCAACTCACACCTACCTTACATGCAACAGAAAGAAACACTACCCTTCCTACTCCATCCTCTCAATCATTGCTACATTTGAGGCCATTGTAACCACTGTGTCAATCTAGCTTGTTGAAGGTCTTCCTTTTCTTCACTGACCCTTTATTTTACAATGTCCTTCTCCACGGACTGGTCCCCCATGATAACATGTTCCAAGTACATGAGCTGAAGTCTCACCATCCTCGCTTCTATGGAGAATTCTGGCTGTACTTCTTCCAAGATAGACTTGTTCCTTCTTCGGGCAGTCCATGGTATATTCAATATTCTTCACCAACAGCACATTTCAAACGCATCAACTTTTCCTTGGTCTTCCTTATTCTTTGTCCAGCTCTCAATGCATATGAGGCCATTGAATATACCATGGCTTGGGTCAGGTGCCCCTTATTCTTCAAAGTGGTATCTTTGCTCTTTAACACTTTAAAGAGGTTCTTTGCAGCAGATTTGCCCAATGAAATATGTTTGATTTCTTGACTGCTGCTTCCACGGACATTGATTGTGGATCCAAGTAAAATGAAATTCCTGACAACTTCAAGCTTTCCTCCATTTATTGTGATGTTGCTTATTGGTCCAGTTGTGAGGATTTTCATTTTCTTTATGTTGAGGTGTGAGTCATACTAAAGGCTGTAGTCTTTGATCTTCATCAGTAAGTGCTTCAAGTCTTCTTCACTTTCAGCAAGTAAGGTTGTGTCATCTGCATATCGCAGATTGTTAATGAGTCTTCCCCCTATTCTGATGCTGTGTTCTTCTTCACTCAGTCCAGCTTCTTGGATGATTTGCTCAGCATACAGGTTGAATAAATATGGTGAAAGAATACAACCCTGACACACACTCTTCCTGGTTTTAAACCATGCAGCATCTCCTTGTTCTGTTCAGACGACTGCCTCTTCATCTATGTACAAGATCCTTACAAGCACAATTAAGTGTTTTGGAATTCCTATCCTTCACAACATTATCCATAATATGTTGTGATTCATATAGTCAAATGCTTTTGCAATAAAACACCACTAAACGTCTTTCTGGTATTCTCTGTTTTCAGCCAAGATCCATCTGGCATCAGCAATGATATCCCTTGTTCGATGTCCTCTTCTGAATCTGGTTTGAATTTCTGGCAGTTCCTTGTCAATATACTGCTGCAACCATTTTTAAATTATCTTCAGTAAGATTTTACTTCCATGTGATAATGCTGATATCGTTTAATAATTTCTGCATTCTGTTGGATCACCTTCTTTGGAATGGGCACAAATATGGATCTCTTCCAGTCAGTTGGCCAGGTTGCTGTCTTCCAAATTTCTTTGCATAGACAAGTGAGCACCTCCAGCATTGCATCCATTTGTTGAAACATCTCAGGGTTATTCCATCAGTTCCTGGAGCCTTGTTTTTTTGCCAGTGCCTTCAGCGCAGCTTGGAATTCTTCCTTCAATACCACTGGTTCTCCATCATGTGCTACCTCTGGAAATAGTTGAACATCAACCAATTCTTTTTGGTACAGTGACTCTGTATTCCTTCTGTCTTCTTTTGATGCTTCCTGCATCATTCAATATTTTGCCCTTAGATTTCTTCAATATTTTAGCTAAAGACTTGAATTCTTTTCTTCAGTTCTCTCAGCTTGAGAAATGCTGAGCATGTTCTTTCCCTTTGATTTTCCATTTCCAGGTGTTTGCACATTTCATTGTAGTATTTTACTTTGTCTTCTTAAGCCTTCCTTTGAAATCTTCTGTTCCACTCTTTTACCTCATTTCTTCCACTCACTTTATCTACTTCCCACTCAAGCACAAGTTTCAGAGTCTCTTCTGACATCCATTTTGGTCTTTTCTTTCTTTCCTGTCTTTGTAATGGCCTGTTGCTTTCTTCATGGATGATGTCCTTGATGTCATTCCACAACATGTCTAGTCTTATTAGTGTCCATTGGGTCACATCTATTCTTCAGATGGTCTCTAAATTCAGGTGGGATA
>NW_006922184.1:899928-913083 GCF_000298275.1 Orycteropus afer afer | reverse complement strand
ACCAGGCATTGTGCTAGGCAGAGATAGAAAAAGAGACAGAGCCTTCTGCCACATGGAGTTTGCAAGAATGAAGGGAAGATGGCTATGAAGAATTACATAATATGAGACTGCAATTGTGGTAAGTTCTACAAAGGAGACTGTCTCATGAACACTCATTCTGCAACATGTTAACAGGTTTGCCAGCAGAAAAGAAAATGTTCCGTGTCCAAATATGTTTGGGAAATTATGCAATTCACACCCCACTCTTAAAGATCCAATATGCAAATGAAAGGCGTGGAGACGCTTGTCTAACTGGTTTAACACAGCATTTGGAAAACTTTCCTGACCATTGAATTCTTGGGTTTTATTGGGTTTTTTTTTTTTTCCCTCCAACTAAGCATTATTGATAGTTTATGGAACGAGTGTAGAGCATACACTGGGAGAGGCTGGTCTAACGTATTACAGGATTATAGACTTCCACTGATTACTCTTAACCACAGATAAAATCTCATTCCATTGTTCAATATGATAGCAACTGATTTTTACAAGACAATTCCTGAACTTGTAACAAATACCTTCCCCCAAACAAAGATTAAAATGATGGTAACAAAGGCATGGATCTTCACTGTTATTATTGCATTACCCTGTGGGGGTTGCCTATGGCACAGACTCAGGAAAAAGTCTTTTGTTCCCCTTTTCCCACACAAAGGCATCAATGTGAGTGTGAAGTGAAATAGGACAAAGTGTCAGCAATATGCAGACACAGCAAGAACATTTGCCTATGAATCTGAAGTGGTGGGTGTGAGCCTTGGTCCTACCACTTGGCAACAGGACTTGGGAACCTCTTGACAACAGAATATTTCACCCTTCTGAGCTCCAGTTTCCCCCACTGTAAAAATAGGTAATAAGAATAATAGTAATAATAATGCCTGCCCCTTTCAAATTTCACAGCTTTGTAACCTTCAAAGCCCCAAACAATGAGTCAGGCTCTCACCCCTCACTTGGTTGGGCTCCTTACTGCTATTATTATTAAGTCCAATTTTCTCATCTTTTCAAGCCCAGATCTGACTCACTCTTGTCAACTGCAAATATCATCTCTACACCTGGAATTATAAATATCCATTTCCTTATGGGGGAAATGATGTCAAGATAGGAAGAGTTGTGGACTCTAGGGCTTTGCAGCAAATCTAATAATGACTTACTGGAGCCAAGAGCACTCAGCAGTCAAATCAATATGCACCCATGCCCAGCATTCAGGGGTTTTGTTTTTGTTTTTTAAATACTGGGATCCAACATTCTAGTGGAGTCCCTAGACCCTCCAGTTCATCTAGACCTGCCCTCCAGCTGTTTTCGTTGCAAGACAACTACATTTGAGCCACAAATGCTTTTTAATTAGCCAGCAAGCCTTTCCTATGTGCCTAGAACAGTACTAGGCATGAGGAGGGGGCTGGTAAGACAAATCACTCTGAGCCTTGGCCTCCTCTCAGAGTGAAACATCTAGAGGGGACAGACAGCAAACAATGAGAGACCCACCGGGACACACAGTCAGGACAAGGGTAATAGGATCCCCTGCATTCATCTGTCCGCCTATTCATGAGGTCCCCCATTTATTTCTTTAGACAACAAATCCTGATTGAGCTCACACTGTGCTCAGGATGGTGCCAAGGGGGAGGACTGAAAGGCACTGAAGACAATATAGTCTCTGCCTTCAAGACTCTCTGCAAAGTGGGGAGACAACACTTACACAGGAAACACATAGCAACGCCGAACAGGAATCTGCTTGAGCGGCCAGGAAAAGGTACCTACCGCGTTTCCAGACAGAGCCATGTCTGACAGAAGCTCCCAGCCGCCGAGGTCCCCACTGTATTCCTCACCCCATATGGGAGTGAGAGGCCACAGGTTTGACATGGTCGCAGAGTGGTGGGGCTGCCTGCAGCCACTTCGGTCCCTGGGACCCCTGCAGAGCACACGGGTGGGGGGGTCACTGTGCACCCTGGAAGAAGGCTGACCTCAGCCTGGGGCTCAGCCCCACTCTGGTCCAGTTGCTCTCTGCCTGGTTCCCTTGCAGAAATTCTGGAGCAGCCACGGGCTCAGGTGTGCCACCGAAGAGAAGAACTGGCGGTGACACCGGGATTAGAACTGCTACCCGTGGAGTTGCCAAGTGGCTGCTTACTGCCCGAACCACCTTCTCCTCCCTTTAAATCCACTCTTGAGTATTCAGACAGTCCACAAAGCGCAAGTTAGCCACTCGGAGAGGCAGAGTCCTTTCGCGATCCCCCTCGCCGCCCCCTCCTCCTGGAGCAGAAAGCAAGCTGCACACAGCCTGGGAGTCCAAGCTCTCATTCCTGGCCTCCACGACCCTCTTGTGCCCAGCACGGATGTGGGCCTCTCTGAAGGCCAGGGAGGGAGGAGGCGCACGTCGGGCAGGTGGTGAGTGGACGGCAAGCCCTCCCAAGTGCCTACCCCCTCTGCATGTGACAGTGCAGGCTGCCATCCCATGTAGCCACCGAGAGACCACGCACAGATCATCTGCCTGGTGACAAATCCATATCTTAGGAAAGAATCAGGGTACCTTGAAAGCACCAAATATTCAATTAACTGCAGCACCAATAAATGAATTGCATAGGATGCTTCAATCATTCTGGAATTAATCAGTTTGGAGCCTACTTCTTGGCAATGAGGGTAATACAAAATATCAAAAATACCCTGATTGTGGCATTGAGAGATGTAAGCAGCAGCCAGCACTCACAGAAAACATGGAGATTAATGTAAACCATTGAAAGAATAATGACCATCACATGGTTAACCCGGAGGAGCTCAATGCCCGCCTCTGAGTACGTTATTATTAAGGGATTTCGAGGGGAAAGAGGTCTTTTTTTTTTTTTTTCTAAAATCATCTTGAAGTTGCCCCCACAATACCTAGCAATCAAAACTCACTATTCAAAGTGAAACTCAAAAATTGCAAGTTTAATTGCCAGAGAGAGCTTGGATTCATCTAACAAGTGCACATTGAGTCACACACACTATTAAGACCTAACACCCTTCAAAATAGTATCTATAACTAACAGGGATGGCACTTTAGTGAACAAAAGGCCACATTTACCCAAGGATTGGTTTATGGGGCACACAGCTCCCCTGACAAGGCATTACAAATCAAACGAGAAGTCAGGTGGCGTTATCCTCGCACCAAGTGAGCTGTCAATCTTTGTAAAATTTTTAATCCCCACCATTGGTCATTTGCAAAATCAGGGGCAGAAGCCTCCGAAGTTCCAATTGGTATGTGTTTTGGAATCCCTCCATCTTCCCATCCAGGGAGTCCCAGTTTTCAAAAATGAATTTGGAAAACTACAAGCCCCGTTCACATCAGGATCCTTCTGTCCCCTGCTTCCCGCCTCACCTTCACCCGTCGCTGTTCTAGGTGATATTCCTGAGCCAACGATTAAACAAGAACAGTTCTTATTACATAAGCTGCAGACAAGAGTCTGCAGGTAATGGAACTATCATCAAAACAACAACGAAAAGATTTCACAGTTTTACAGGCTACCGCCAACTCATCTTCCAATTTCATTTTAATACAGCCAAGGTCCTTGGTGTCCACAAAGCTGGTGGTTACTTTAAAATACTGCTTCTGGCCAATTTTTAAGGAAGTCACGTGGTCCAAATACCCCATGTCAAACAAGCTAATATTCATCATTCTCTCTAAGAACAAAAAGCAGAGCATGGTGACAAAAGGAACTCAACACATGCCATTTCATAAATGACCCTTTGCAGAGAATCTTACAGGGAAATAAAACTAAAAAGGAGGGAGGGAGCGATCAACTAGTTTTGTGTTGTTTTCATTGAGCAAATAAACAGGAGAATTTGCTATATTTTCTGGTGGCACTGAGGGGTGGTGAAGAGCTGGACAGACTTGCATTTAAATACCAGCTCTGGTCACTCAATTGGCTTTGTGACCTTGAATAAGTCATGCACTTCTCTGAGCCTGTTTCCCTAGCCACTCGTGGAATTGTTGCAAAGCTGAACTGGACTGAGGTGGATAAAGTTCCCTAGCATAGTACTGAGTGCATCTTAAGTCTTAAAGGCTAGTAGAAGGTTCTTCTCCATTAGCACCTTCTAGTCTAAGTTTCCTCTATGGCTGTCAGAAAGGCTTCAGCTCCTTGACCTGGGGACCACTGATGTGATAGCTGCATTGCCTTGTAAACTGGCCCCATGACATCTTGTGAGTGTCACCAATGATTAAATCCTACTCAGGGGCCCAGTGGATCAGGAGTCTCAGGCTGCTGCTCCATCTGCTGGCTCTCACTGAAGGTGACAAAGGAGACTGGAGATGGGACTTGAGGGGGCAAGACAACAAAGAGAGGGTTGGGGGAAGGGCAGGCGCAGCACTTCATCAGGAGGCCACCCCTTCACTGATTACATTAGGTATGGGCAACGGCAGAATGCATATGCAGAAAGGCCCATCATCAGCTGAGAGTACCTAATGGCAGATGGAATTTCCAGTGAAGAGTACTTAATTCAGTGGGCTCTGAATAGCCATTAGCTCACTGTTCATTTATTTGGTCTAATAACCAGTTACTATAGAAAAGTGAGCTACAAACTGGGTCGGGGGAGAGGGGGAGTCTTTTAGACAAACAAGATACACATCTGGAGATATTACTATAAAAACCAAGACCATTCTGGAAGGGCCTGGCTGCCTGACACCCACTTCCCCCCAAGGAGGTCACGCCTCCGCTCCATCACCTGGGCTGGACAGGAAGGCATTTTGGCTGCTGCCGCCAGTGCTCACACTCATACCTGGGCCATGCAGTCTCCACAGGACAAGCTCCCAGGGCCCCACATCCTGCTTACATCACCTCAGGCTCAAATCGGGTCCTCCCACATCCACAGGCCAGTTTCCCTGACTCTGACTGGACCTGCTTCCTCTTCCTGCCTGTGTCCTTAACGTGTCTGCTGGCCGTGGAATCTTCCATTCGAAATTCCTAGGTATGCATCGAGGAGCTGTGGTGGGATAGTGGTTAAAGGGTTCAGCTGCTAACCAAAAGGTTTGCGGTTTGAACCTACCAGCCACTCCTTGGGAGAAAGATGAGGCAATCTGCTTCTGTAAAGACTTAGAGCCCTGGAAACCCTATTGGGGCAGCTCTACTCTGTCCTGTAGGGTCACCGTGACTCAGAACCAACTTGATGGCAGTGGGTTTTGTTGTTGTTGTTGTTGTTGTTGTTAGGTGTGCATCAAATTCCTCAGGGCTGGCAGATGCCCACAGCAGATACCCATGTCTGTCCTGTCCAAGTCCCAGCACTTCAACGAAGGACAATTTAAAATGAAAATCTTGATTCCACTAAATCCCTACTTCCTGCATTTCCATCGACACTAATGGCTGTCTTGTGTGCAGGCCCATAATATTTTCTAGTGAAAGAGACTGTGAAGACACTGATGTACAAATTGGAGTAAAGTAAGGTAATTTCTGAATTCTATCCATAGTCATGCTACTGTGCATGATCCAGGGTCTAAGCCTAGCTTGCATGATGGGAGCATTTAGAAAAGATATATCAAGAAGCAAGTTCATTTTTGAATTTTATCAGTTAAATGTTAGAACTGTCATGTGCTCGTGAGTCCTCTCTCACACCAAACTCTCGTAGTAGATAGCAACTAAACAATTGCAAAGCGGCAACCTCACTCTCGGGTTACTGTGATCTTGTCAAGTAGTGAAAAGAAATGCATCCTGGGAGATAGGAAAGAGAAGTTCCAGGTCCAAGCTCTCCCACTAACTAGCTGTGTGAGTTGGGGCAAGTCAATTCGTCACTCTCCAACTTACACAACGAAGGGCGGCGTGAGGATACATTAAGAGTTTCCAGTGTTTTGTATTTCACATAACAATAAAAATATAATAGAGTCTCCCTATAGGCAATCCTACTTCCGTAGTGATACTGCCTCAGAAACCCAAGGAGGGGTCGCTATGAGTCGGGAGCGACTCGACGGCAAATAACAACAACAACAACATAAAATGACCAACTTCTTACTTTCTCAAGAAAGGACATTAGGAAAATAGCCACTCTCTCTTTTAGTTTGTAAAAGAAAAAACCTCATAACACCCAAAAGGTAGGAAGGGTATAACCTTTGAGTAAATGACAGTTTATTCCCAAGATAGGGCAATTAGCAAACTATACCAACATCAAACACACATGCTCTCTCTCACACACACAAATACACACACCCACACGCACAGACACATACATATACTCACTCTGTGCACACACTCTTACACATGCACACACTCCCACATCTTCATACACACGCACACACCAATTCACACACACACTCGTGCACATACACTCACACAGATACACAAACACACCCTTCTCCTTACACTTTCCATTTTGCAACACAAAAACATCATTCCCACCTTGGACTGGTCACCAGGAGACACGATGTCTCTGGCGTCTGGAATTCCATGGTTTTATTCATCTTGTACTTTATTTACTTCTGTTTCATGTACTTCCTTCAATATAGTAGTCCACTTTTAACTCTCGATTCTCTATCACCTACGTGTGGTTTACTGATGCTTATTGTCAAATTCCAAGTAGATTACCTCTTCCCTAGCTAATGGTTTTTAAATGTATAGGAAATGCAAACTAATATTTGCATCTATCAATACAAACATAATTAAGAAGAGAATACCAAATGTAAGGGAGCTCTGGTGGCATAGTGCCTAAGGCATTTGACTGCTAACCAGAAGGCTGGAGGTTCAAACCCACCAGCAGCCACTCCTTGCAAGGAAGATTGGGCAATCTACTGCCATAGAGATACTGCCTCGGAAACCCATGGAGGGGTTAGTATGAGTCGAACCAACTTGACAGCAGTGAGTGCGGTTTATTTATTTATTTATTTTAAATACCATATGTAAGGAGCGCCGGTGGTGTAATGGGTAAGGCATTTGGCTGCTAACCAGGTCAGTAGTTCAAACCTACCAGCTTCTCCACAGGAGGAAGATGAGGCAGTCTACTTCTGTAAAGATTTATAGCCTTGGAAACCCATTGGGGGTCACTATGAGTCGGAATTGACTCAATGGTAGTGGATTTGGTTGATTTTGGTGGGTATACCACATGCAGCATACATGTAGTATTGGCTTCATCTATAAAACAGCAATCCTAAAATGAAACTGAACCAAAAGATTGCCTACTCAAGGGACAAGGAGTGTCCCAGGAGTCCATATTTCACATAATACAATGCATCATGTATCATATGTCATATATTCCAAATCCAAAGAAGAACTTTTAGGCATAGTTAGGGACAGAAGAGGAGAATCAGGTGAACGCAGTGTCCTGGAAGCCTAGAGCTTCAAGGGAAAAGAGGCCATTAAGGAAGACAAGGATGCAGAGTCAGCCATTGCCTTTGGCAAGATCAAGGCCATTGGTGATCATGGTCAGAGCTGTTTCAGCGGCGTGGCAGGGATGCAAACCTGTTTGGATTGCATCAACGAGAGAATCAGAGGGCCAGAAATGAAGAGAGTAACAGTAGCAATTCCTTTGAGAGATTTTACTGTGAAAGGGAGCACAGAACATGGGGTGACAGGTGGTGGTGATGTGGGGCCAAGATTTTTGTTTCAGTTTTTGAAGAGGGATGATATTAAGCCATACTTATGTACCAATGGGAATAACTCAGCAGAGAGGGGCGAAGTGTTGCAGAAGAGGAAGTGGATGATGTGTCAAAGCAAAGGCCTCGAGAAGGAGAGCAGATCAGGACACAATTGCAAAGTTTGGTCTGAAATAAGATCCAGGACACTTCCATTGTAACAGGAGAGAAGGCAGAGTGTCTGGGTACCTAACAGCTGGGCTGGAGCGATTAAGGATGAAAAGAGGAGGTACTAATTGTCTGATTGTGTCTATTTTTCTCTGTGAAGTATGTGGCAAGGTCATTAGCTGAGAATAGGGGGTGGAAATTTGAGCCAAAAAGAAAGGTGTGAAAGAGCTGTCTAGGAGAACAGGAACGTGAATTTGCTGGGGAAGTATAATAGAGCTATCTGGCAATATTGAGGGGACAGGGAAAAGAGCCATAGCATAAAACACAGAAGGAGACATATACAGAGGAAGTTGTTGTTGTTGTTGTTGTTGTGTGCCGTGGAGTCAGACCCGACTCACAGTGACTCCTCCTTGGGTTTCTGAGGCGGATCACTACAGAAGTAGATTGCCCACCCTTCCTCCCTAGGAAGAGGGAGGGATAAAGGAAAAAGGAGGCAGGGGAAAGGAGAGAGCTGGAGGCCAAGTAGCTGTGAGGATTTAGATTGAGGCCACCCTCCATTCTTCACTCTTCTATTGCACTTTCAAGCTGATTAGCTAACTAAGCACAGGTCGTGGTGATGTGGGGCCAAGATTTTTGTTCCACAAAATAAAACACAGTTTGCAGTTCTCCAACTGCTCTAATCTCCAAGACGCTTCATTTTGAAGGGAAGAAGCAGAGAGTCTAGCAATGGGAGCCATGATTTCCTGGGATCTTAGAGTGGTGACTCCTGTCATATTACACAGAGGGCCAGAAGAAATGAAGCTCAGGGCCAAATATGGCCCTAAGTCTGGAGGCTCTTCTCTCTGGGGCAAAAGGAACTCAACTTTGTCTCTAGAGGAGCACAAAGAAGAACTTGATTAACCCATATCCTCCAGAGAGAGATAATTCCTGTATAACACTAGAAGGTGTCTCCAAACTGTTTAAAGTGCTCATTTCAAGACTTGGTTCAAGCAAGTATTTTACACATTTAAAATGTGATTGTTAGCATGAAACATTTTAAAATACAATTATCCTTTAAAATACATCCTAGGTTGACAAGTTCTTAAAAGCACTTATGGTTTCCTTGAGAAACGAGGACTTCCACACTGAAAAAACTAGAGCTGAAGTTCAGATTTTTCTGGTAGCTTCTGAAAACATTTCCACAAGCACATTATGGGATCTTAAATTAAGCGCTGTAACCCCATTTACAAATGAACCTTTTCAATATGTACCTTTGACTCTTCTTTTTTACTGTCTTTTAGAAAAGAAAGGTCTTTCATTGACATTCATCATCCTTCATCCTAAAGAAATGACTACATTCTTCTTCTAAATACATAGCTAATGATTTAAATGTCTGCGTTAAAATGAGAAGCCCAGGTTTCAGTTTGATTTTTCTCTAGCTAAATTTTCCTAAGTGGAAGAGACTTTATAAATTGTACCCATACATGCCTTCAGTGAAAATGTGACAACAGAGCACACTTGATAGCAAATGGCTTCACTTGCAGACTACCCTCCAATGAACTGGGCGCCATATTGACTCTCTAAACCCCTCACTTGGAGTTGCCTTAATTGGCAGTGGATGATGCTGTGATTCTGCAAAAAGAGTTACCATTGACAGCGACGATCCCGAAGAACAAGCCATGTGCTTGGGAATGGAATCCTCACCAGTGCCCCTATTATTTATAACTCTAATTAAAACACTTTTATCTATTAATGCCAAGTGACATTGCTAAATGTATTCAGGGAAGTTCACATTTTTTTTCTCTACTTCTGAAATCTCTTAGATCTGTACCCACTTACATGTGGTTTAACTGCTCACGAAAATGAAACGATGGCTAAGAATAACTCACTTCCATTAGATTTATAAATCTCATTAATTAATTCTACATCTCCGATGGTGTAGAGACCAAACTCAAATGCAAGATCTAATTAAAGAGAAGGGGAAAAAATGTTAAGAAACAACACTGAGATGGAAACACAGAAGTAACTGTTTCGCCTCAAATTAATGAGGCACTATGCTAAGTAAGCATGTCCATTAATCCCTAATGAGGATTTTAAACACATTAAAACTTCCTAATGCAAAATGTTTGCCTTCCTTTTATCCAATAACAAATAAGCCAATAATTTTCTGGCTCTAAATGACACTATTAACTGTCACGGCATGTTTTATTTGACAAACCCTCCATTCAAATACTGTAAAACCAATTAATTTGCCTGCTGTGAAATGTGTTTCTTGATAGCTTTTATGTGATTTTTTTTCCTTCTCAAAGAAATGTAAATAGGAGGTCAATGTAGGTGCCTGATTTTGCTTTTAAAAAATATGCCACAGTAGCTATCGATTTTCTACTCAGTTTGCATTTCAAATGAATTGAAAGACAACCTTCATTTTGAGGCCATCAATCTCAGATTGGTCTTCTGATATGTTCACGGTGTCCGAATAGTAGTTTGATTACCATGAAGACGGTATCATATTTGAGAAGGGAGAGTTGGCAAAATTACCACTCTCTGGTTATAAATAATGATCAACAACCCTGGCCCTTTCCTTACTGGCTTTGTTAGTAGTGATCTGGTTTTGTTATCTGTCTGTCTCTTGCTACCTCCAGCCTTCCCCAAATGCACCTGCGTGTGTGTCCAGGAAATTGCTCTCCAGAATTGGAGCTTATTCCTGATGCTTTCATTTGAAAATGCACAAATTCTTACACTTTTTTGTTGGCAGAAAAATCAATAGAACAAATAGAAGAAGTTCCTGTTTCTTAAACTTCCCCCGGGCCTTACTTAGTACTTCCAGTCAGCTTGAGAGATGGCCCTAAGGCCTCATCAGCCCAGCATTTATGGGACACTCTGAAACTCATGGCTCATGGAAGGGCATGGCACTTTCCCAGAAAATCACTCTGCAAAACATGGACCCTTGACACAGTTCATGTCATAAAGAAAAGGTCAGTGGCATTAAGTGTGTATGCCTGCTCTGCAGAGAATCTCAAGCCCATTGCACTATACACTGAAGACCAAAGAGGGAGTGATGCCTGGTGTCCCATGGTTAATGGTGCCTGACTGAGTGCCAATTAACACGGACACCATATGCATGGCACCAATGGTCTGTGCTTGCCTCACATTCATATAAAGATCAAGGATTGATCATTTCTTAGCTGAGAAAGTATGCAGGATAAACAGACACACGACAGGCATTTATACTTCCAGGTACAAGTAAAACACATTACCAAGAAAAAGGCAATAAACCTTAGTTGAAGCAGCACACTCTACTCCTGATCAAAGTCAACATGCCAAGTTACTCCCAAAGCTGGTGTTTGGAAAATCAGTGTAAGGAAATAATACCCAAAGGAAAATCTATATTACATCCCCACTAAGCACGAAACATTAAACTAAGCATTGTGGGAAATTCATTAGATGATAAACAACATATGTCCACAAGGTGCATATACACTAGATGGGCAGACAAGACCTATGCAACTAAAACAAGTAATGACAGTGCAAATTAGCATACATCTTCTGAACCCTAAAGCAGGCACACAGCCAAAGGATTTTTCTTTGAGCTGGTATGAGAAGCAGCTTGGGTTACATGATTTTTAGTTAGCTTAACATGGGAAGTTCCAGAATATCTAGTGATGATTTTAAAGCAGGGCTATCTTAGAAAAATCTAGACTGTGTGGTGATTCTACTTTAAGAGCTGGCTGAATGGCTCTGCCAATAATTGTAATAGGAAATCAGAGAAATCTGCCTATGGGATTGTCAAACAAGGACATGAGATTTGATCTTGACTTTGAAGAAGACAAAAGATTCAGATAGGCAGTAACTATGGCACCATTCATATGTCAGTTTGCCATACTGAGGTGGCTTGTGTGTTGCTGTGATGCTGGAAACTATATCACTGATATTTCAAATATAAGTAAGGTCACCCATTATGGATAGGTTTCAGCAGAGCTTCCAGACTAAGATAGACTAGGAAGAAGGAAGAGATGGTCCAATTCTGAAAAATTTGCCACTGAAAATCTTATGAATAGGCGTGAAACACTGTCTGAAATCCAAAACCCAAACACCAATCTCATTTCCACTGAGTCAATTCTGATTCATAGGAACCCTATAAGATAGAGTAGAACTGCCTAGGGTTTCCAAGGCTATAAATCTTTACAGAAGCAGACTGCTTCATCTTTCTTCCACAAAGCAGCTGGTGAGTTTGAACCTCCAACCTTTTGGTTAGCAGACCAATGCTTTACCCACTGCACCACTAAAGCTCCTGATAAAGAGCTGTCTGACACAGTGCTGGAAAAACTTATAAATAGCAGAGACCCATTGTCTGAAACAGTGCTGCAAGACAAGCCCCTCAGGTCAGAAGGCTCTCAAAATACGACTGGGGAAGAGCTGCCTCTTCAAAGAAGAGTTGACCTTAATTATGTGGATGGAGTAAAGCTTTTGGGACACTCATTTGCTGATGTGTCATGACTCAAAATAAGAAGAAACAGCCACAAACATCCATTAAGAAAAGGAACGTGAGATGTACAAATTATGACTCTAGGAAAATTGGAAGTTGCCAAAAATGAAATGGAACACATAAATTGATATCCTGTGCATTAGTGAGGGGAAATGGACTGGTAATGGCCATTTTGAATCAGACAATCATAGGGTCTACTATGTCAGGAATGACAAATTGAAGAGGAATGACATTGCATTTATCATCAAAAAGAACATTTCAAGATCTATACTGAAGTACAATGCTACCAGTGCTGGGATAATATCGATACAACTACAGGCAAGATCAGTCAATATCACTATTATTCAGATTTACACACCAACCACTCAAGCCAAAGATGAAGAAAGGAAAGATTTTTTGCCACCTTCTGCAGTCTGAAATTGATCAAACATGCAATCAAAATATATTGCTAATTACTGGTGATTGGAATGTGAAAGTTGGAAACAAAGAAGAAGCATTCATAATTGGAAAATATAGTCTTGATGAGAGACATGACCCTGGAGATTGGATGATAGAATTTTGCAAGACCAACGACTTATTCATTGCAAATACATTCTTTTCAACAACATAAATGGTGGCTATACACGTGGACCTTGCCACATGGAATACACTGGAATCATATCAACTACATCTGTGGAAAGAGATGATAGAGAAGCTCAATGTCATCAGTCAGAACAAGGCCAGGGGCTGACTGTGGAACATACCATCATTTGCTCATATGTAAGTTGAAGTTGGGAGCTCTGGTAGCATAGTGGCTAAGACACTTGCCTGCTAACCAGACGGCTGGCGGTTCAAACCCACCAGCACTATGAGTCGGGTTTGACTCAACGGCACATAACAACAACAACAAGTTGAAGTTGAAGTATATTAAAACAAGTCCACAAAAGGCAAAATATAACCTTGAGTATATCCCTTTTGGATTTAGAGACCATCT
>NW_006922184.1:898778-899252 GCF_000298275.1 Orycteropus afer afer | reverse complement strand
TCATTAACATCACACGCAAGTACAATTTTGCTGAAGATAACTAAAAAGTTGTTGCAGCCATATAGTCACAAGAATCACCAGAAATTCAAGCTGGATTCAGAATAGGATGTCGAAGGGAGAATATCATTGCGACGTCAGATGGATCTTGGCTGGAAGCAGAGGATACTAGAAAGAATGTTTACCTGTTTTTATTGACTATGCAGGGTATTTAATCAACCCATATTCTTGTGAAAGATGGACAATGAATAAGAAAGACTGAAGAGGGATTGATGCATTTGAATTGTGGCGTTGACTAAGAATAGTGAAGATACCATGGACTGCCTGAAGAATGAACAAATCTGTCTTGGAAGAAGCGTAGCCAGAAAGTTCCTTGGAAGTGAAAATGGGTGGGATTTGTCTCTCATACTCTGATTATGTTGTCAGAAGGGATCGATCCCTTGGAGAAAGATATCATTTTTGGTAAAGTAGTTGCTG
>NW_006922184.1:893916-898578 GCF_000298275.1 Orycteropus afer afer | reverse complement strand
GCCTTCTGGCTGGCAGTCAAGTGCCTTAGGCACTATGCTACCAGAGCTCCTTGGTAAAGTAGAGGGTCATTGAAAATGGTAAAGACCTTCAAAAAATGGAATGACACAGTGGCTGCAACAACAGGCCCAAGCACAGCACACAACTGTGAGGCTGGTGCAGGGTTGGACGGAGTTGCCTTCTGTTGTACACAGGGTCATTAGGAGTCAGGAGAGACTCAATGGCAGCTAACAACATGGCAGTTTGGAAAGAAGGAATGATATTTGCTGACAGCATCATAATCCTCACAGTCAAATGTAATTGGATTAAAACAGAAAATGTGGTAGATTAATCTAACATGAAACTAAAAGGCTCACAGAACATGCTGCACACAAGAACACAGTACTTTGCCTCACAGGCAGGATGCCTATAGTGTTTCATAAGATCTATCTTAGTTAACGTTCTTGAACCAACCACCTTGAAGAAACACTGTGGGTTCACTTACAAACTGTATGACCTGGAGCAAGTTATAGTTTCTCCAGATGCAAAGTGAAGGTGTTGGCCTTGAATCTAGTCTCTAAGGTGACTCATTTGTTAAAACAAGTCTATCAATCTGTGGCTTGAAGCAAATTAATTTCAAAGCTTAAACTTGTGTTCACCTACCTGATGTCTCATTAACAGATGAGCCTCCAATTTAAAATGAAAAGCAACATATTTCATAGGTACAGAGACTGCACAATCTACAGAAGTATAAGTGTCAAGACATTGCAACAAGTATTTCCATAATGGAAACAGGAAATGTACTTTAGAATTTCAGTGGAAGCATTAAAATGTTTGCGATTTTTCATATCAGGGAGACTCCAGTGACAATTAGATGTCATTTTCAAAGATAATGAGTCAGCGGGAAAGCCAAAGGGCCTCAGCCATGTGCAAGATTCTGGCTGAGTTAGAGCTCATGCTAAATGTTGGGGAAAATATAATCTATACTTAGCTAAGTCAATAAACTTGAAGCCGAAACATAGCGAAATGACTCTGTTTGAAAAGATTAGTTTGAAAAACGCTGTAATAGTTCCTAAATCTTCCCTTTTAATCAAGATTTGGGATTGCACTGAGACCACAAGACATCAAGTGAGCTTGTGACCTTTGCAACTGTCAGAGCAGACAGTTTTTTAACTTATGCCAATCACCCCAAAGCCTCAAAGGTGCAGTGCAGAGCATGAATCCATTTCACTCAACAGTCATTGAAATTATAATTCAAAGTTCAACTTACTTTTGCGCTTTCTACTGCAATACTTTTGGCAGCCTAGGGCAGGAAGTTGAAACCTGGTTTCCAATGGAGACTACTCCTAGTGGTTTCTAAACGTTGGCAGCAAGAATTCCTTCTTGTCAAAGAGATCAGCACACGTTGGCTTTCATTAGTTTACTTTCAGGGACTGCTGCTCAGTCTTAGGAAGTCCTTCTTTACCTAAGGATGTAGACCTGCTATTGGACTCCATCAGAAATGGACATGAAGAGACACTGATGTATTAGGATGTTGGGAAATTCCCTCTAGTGGCCTTCACAGATGCCACAGCTTCCATTTATCCTCACTGATGCCATTAGCACAAAAAACAAGATTTGTGGCAAAGACATATAGCTGGGATCTATAAAAGCTCCCAACTCAAGGCAAATAAACCTGCCAATATATATTACACCATAAAGCTCCATTTGAAGATCCTTAGAACCAGTTTTAGGATCTTCATTCTAATGGAGTGTCATAAAGAAAAAGGACTTTTTAAAATCTAAAATAATATACTAATTCAAATGCAGCAACTGGCAATACTTAGTATATATTTAGGTGGGAATGCAATAGACTCTGGGCAGAGGATACACTGTAAGTAAAAATTTATTATGGTCACACTAATCATTGAAATGATCTCGCCTGGCACTTAGGTATATTATGTAACGATAAGCTTTTCAATTAGCATTTTCAAGATTATCAGTTTTCAGCTCTTTGAATGATAATGTAATCTCATTTGAGGTCTCCTAAATCCTTAATGTGAAGATATTAGCCTTTCAATTCAAAACTCGAATAACAACACCCTAGTAGCCTATGGAAACAAAAGAGACTGAGAGCATTCATATGAAGGTGATACTAAGATTATCTGCTACTACCAGCAATTTATGGATGGATACATAGGTAGACAGGCATGAAGATCAGGTGTATCTAGGAAAAAGGGAATATACCCTTGACCATACATATGTTTGGCAGATGATTTTTCTACATACGTACTTCTATGTGCTATTAAAAAATAAAAATAAAAACCAAACTCAACGCCATCGAGTCAATTCCGACTCATAGAGACTCCCATTGGGTTTTCGAGGTGGTAAATCTTTATGGAAGTAAATTGCCCAGTCCTGCTTCCACGGAGTGGCTGGTGGGTTTGAACCACCAACCTTCTGGTTAGTAGTCTGATGCCTTAGGCACTGTGCTACCAGAGCTCCTTATGTGCTATAAGATGGTCCACATATATACATATATGTATATAATATGTAAAATAAAATAGAGCTAATGGGGCAAAGTTATGACAAGTTTTTAACCACAAGTAAGAACTCTGAGGGAGTGAGTCGCGGGGCCTGCAGCCTGGGGACCATGGTTGCAGAGACATCAAGCTCAACTGGCACAACACAGTACACAAAAACATTATTCTATATCTTACTTTGGTGAGTAGCAACTGTAGTTTTAAAAGCTTATGAGCAACCATCTAAAATGCAACTATTGGTCTCTCCTCATCCAGAGTAAAGAAGAGTGAAGAAAATCAAACGCAACAATACAACACACTGCTGTCTAGTTGTAGCAACACCCCCTTGGGTTTCTGAGACAGCATCACTACAGAAGTAGATTGCCCAACCTTCCTTCTGAGGAGTGGCTGGTGGGTTTGAACCAACAGCCTTCTGCTTAGCAGTCAAATGCCTTAGGCACTATGCCACCAGAGCCCCTGAAGAAAATCTAAGATGCATGGAAAACATTAGTCCAAGGGACTAGTGGACCAGAAGAACCTTAACCTATATGACCCTGAGACTAGAAGAACTAGATGATGTTTGGCTATCTCTGCCAATCACTTGGTAAGGGATCAAAATTGGAGATCCTGGATAGAGTGGGAAAAAATTGTGGAACAAAATTAAAAAAAAAAAAAGACCAGGCTTACTGGTCTGATAGAGACTGGTGAAACTTCCGACACTGTGGCCCCCAGTGACCCTTAGAGCCTGGAATTGGACTCACTCCCGTGGCTAACTTTCAACCCAACAGTAGACTGGTGTACCGGCTGAACACCTATACTAAAGAGACACACTCCATAAAACAATCACCCATAGGTGATCAGAAGGGCAGCAGTTGCACAGGGAAAAGGGTAGGGAGGCAGGAATGTATAGGCAAGACGAACACAGGGAAAGGGTAACCACAGGGAGGAGGTGGGAAGAGAACTGTTAACATTGTGTGCATTGCAATCAATGTCATGAAACAAAGTGTGTATGAATTGTTGTATGGAAAATGAATTTGCTTTATAAACTTTCCGTGAAATCACAATAAAAAATGAAAAAAAAAAAAGACTATCTGTTACTATGACTGACACAAAGACCAGCTAATACAAATAGTTCCTTGGAAATTTAGTCTTTGATGGGTTACAGTCTTCTCCCATCCTCTCAACCTCTTCCCCCAGTATCATTCCTCACAGCTCCCCTGTGACAAAGGGAAGGAAGATAGAAAGAGCATTATTTTGAAGCTGAAAAACTGCGGCTTCAAATGGTTCCATGTCTTGTTTGAGGCTTTATGGTTAATGGTGAAGATGGTCTCTGAGTGATGCAAAAGGTTTGCTCTCAGCTGTTAACCTAAAGGTGGGTGGTGTGAACACACTCGGTGGCTCCACGGAAGAAAGGCCTGGCTGCTGTTTCCATTCATCCTTATTTTCTGCCTCTCCCTCCCTTCTCAGATTTGTTTTTGGGCTAGTGCTACCCTTTTGGTCTCGTATAGTTAACTGTTCTAAGGAGTGCATTCCTCCCTGGTGTTATTTTTCACTTTATAGGCCTGTCTATTGTTTGCCTGAAAGTTGATCTATGGAGGTGAGTTCAAATCCAGGTTTGAACAGTGTCTGAAGGTCCTAGGCTCAGGGGTTCCACCAGTCTCTGTCAGGCCAGTAAGTCTGCTGTGGTTTTTTTGATGAGTTTGAGTTTTGTTCCACATTTTTCTTCTACTCTATCCAGGACCTTCGATTGTGATTCCTTCCAGAGCAGTCAGTAGTGGGAGCTGGGCACCATCTAGTTCTGGTGTCAGGAGAGTGGAGGCTGAGATTCACGTGGTCCATTATTGGATTAATTGCTTCCTTGCACCTTTCCTTTTCTTCACTCTTCTTTGCTTCGGAGGGGAAGAGACCAATAGTTGCATCTTAAATGGTTAGGGTTAGGGTTGAGACTCCAGTCACTATTCATCGAAATGGGAAGTACAGCATTGCCTTTGTGGATTATGTTATGCCAATTGACTGAGATATTCCGGACAGTGTGGTCCTCATTCCTCCAATCCTGTGAGTCATTCCCTCTAGGTGTTTGGTTATGGTTAAAAAATGTTTATATATTGGAGGACATTTTCTTTGTTGGTTACCAGGGGTGGGAGGGAAGGGGAGGGAATGCTGTTAGATAGATAGAGATAAATA
>NW_006922184.1:888194-893036 GCF_000298275.1 Orycteropus afer afer | reverse complement strand
ATTAAGCAATTCAAGAAACTCTAATTGAGCTTCTTCCACTGGCTTCTGTACTAAGCTACAGCAGTGATAGAAAAAAGCAAGCCCGTGCTCTAACAGGTCTTCCTTCAGAGTCTCCTCTGTGTCCGGTTGAGAAGGAGCGGGTGGAGGAGCTGTGCCCCACCTTACTCCTGAAAACACAATCCAAACATAGGAACTTTTCAAAATGGTTTAGATAGTGATGGCATGATGATGGCTAAGTCTGTGATGAAAAGATGTTAGAGAAAGTTGTGTGAAAGCAAGAACAGAAGACAGAAAAAGGAGGCAAAGTCTGGTACCCTTCTGATGTGCTCATTCTCCAGTCACTCAGCAGAGTACACTGTGCTCTTCTCCTCTCCGCCCCACTGAAAACTGGGTCACTGGGAAGTCAGAATACACTTTGCCTCCAGCAGGTGTGTCTTTGGCTTCCCAGCATAGTGAGGTTAGCTGGTGCCTAAGAGCTCATGGTCATTGCCTTGGCTGCCATAGCACCATGTTCAGTCTAAACAACTGAGTCAATCAAAGCAAGGAGATTAGGTAATATGCTGCTGGCAGATTGGAAGTATTGAGAAGAGATTAGATGAATGAACCCATTTTGTACATTATGATTCAAATGCACAAAATAATAGTACTTATTGATTTCTGGAGAGAGATGCATTTGAGCAGCTGCAAATGCCCCACTCCTGTAAATGATCCATCCATGCCTCCTTTTGATTGGTGCCTATTTCAAAAGGGAAACTGGCCACACTGAGTTGTATTTCTGAAAGTTAAGGGAGCTGCTTGTCTCCTTTTTTTGTATTCTAGGCATGCTCAATAGTGGAATTGGTGAAAATGAAACCCTAACACCCAGCCTTTAAGTGAAAGGGCCACACCAAAAAGAAAATGCTCAGTTTCAATGAAGCTTCCTAACTAGGCATCTGGTAAAACCCATCAGCCAAACCATGCCCTAATACTGATGTCTAGCCCTTTACAGTTCAGAGTCTAGTGTGAGCACTTGGTGGCAGCTGCCCCCACGACACACACACTACTATATGAAGGCCAGCCCAACATTTTGCGTAGTTATTTTAACAGCTGAAAGGATCCAGAACTATGCTTCACAGGACGCTGATTTTAGTTAAAGGTAAAGTGTAAAATTAGAAGCTGTTTGTATATCCACAAAACCCTCTGTTCTCCTTGCTTTACTGTTAAAATGATCGATGAAATGGCTGTGGTTTATGGGAATTCTTCTTGAGCACTCACAGTGTACCAGGCAAATGCCTTATCTTACTTCATCTCCAAGGCAACTCTCTGATATTGGCATTATTATCCCCATTTTATAGACAAGGATAAGAAATTCAGGAAAGGTAAGTAACATTCCCAAGGTCACACAGCTAACGTGATGGAAGTTAAAGCACAAAACCATGTCTGTATGATTTCAAATACTGGGTCTCAATTATATTGTTATCAAAAAGAAGCATATATGTAAATACACACACCCCCCTCTCACTCACACACATGCACACACACACATCCATTGTTGCAGCCACTGTGTATTTTGAGTGCTTTCCAAGCTAGGGGGCTCATCATCCAGCTCTGGATCAGACAACGTCCTGTTGTGAACCACAGGGTTTGCATTGGCTAATTTTCACAAGTAGATTGCCAGGCCCCTTCTCCTAATCTGTCTCAGTCTGGAAGTTCTCCTGAAACCTACCCACCGTGGGTGTCCCTGCTGGGATTTGAAATACTAGCGGCATGGTTTCCAACATCATAGGAACACACAAGCCACTAGAGTATAACAAACTGGCAGATGGTCAGTAGTAAGACACTATTAAAAAAATATGACTTGTGTTATATTATTATTTTCACTTTTCAAAATTCCTTTGTTACACCAATGCTACATAACTGCAGTAAATATGAAAACACAAGTTGAAATTCAATGAGCCCAATTTTCCCATTGTTCTGAATGAGTATGAGGTTACATAAACCTGTCTGTAGGATAGAAGAGTTCTAGTGGTGCAGAGACTAAAGCATCAGGGCTAACCAAAATGTCAGTGGTTCAAACCCACCAGCCACTCCGTGGGAGAAAGATGAGGCAGTCGGCTTCCGTAAATATTTACAGCCTTGGAAACCCTATGGGGTAATTCCACTCTGTCCTCTAGGGGCGCTGTGAGTCAGAATGGACTCCACAGCAGTGGGTTTTGTTTCCTGTATTTGTTTTGTTCGTTGGGTTCCATTGTTCATTAAGCTTCATGTGTGTCTTGGGCTAGTCAGCTCTGCTCTCTGGGGCCTGGAGTAGGTTCTCTCTGTGGTTTATTCTTACCCTATATTATATGAGACTACAACTAGGATTCTTAAGGCTTTCTGAAGTTTTTTGATGAATAATTCTTTTTAGCCATAGCCAGTATATCTGTCCATATGCAGGGGACATAGAATCTGCTGGGATGGTCGTGTGATCAGTGAGTGGGAAAACAAATGGGAACATCGCAATCTCAATCCCACCACCCTTTTAATGCATCCGGTTCTCCCTGACCTTCCAGGGTCTGGATGAGGATCATGGTGATACCATGTGTGGAGAGTAGAACTACTCTGTAGGGTTTCCAAGGCTGTAGATTGTCAGGACTGTCTTCCAAGGCACCTCTGAGGGGTTCGAACCACCAACCTTTGAGTTTGTAGTCCAGCGCCCAACCATTTGTGCCACCTAGGCCATGAGTCAGAATTAACTTGATGACAACAACAACAACAGATACGGATGGCAGGACCAGAGTCCTAATTGCTAGAGGTAAGGCATGGGCACACATTTTATACACTTGACAGCCTGTACTCTGTAGAGGCAACAATATGTTCTTAGGATACACTTTAAAGTAATTTCAAAGCAAATAACTGTTGTTCCCTGAGAAGACAGAAATAATGTTCCTCAGCAGTTCTGGTGGGAAAACCCTTATTACAGGCACTAAAATTCATAAAGAAATGAATGCCTTCCAGGAGTGTCATTTCTTTCTCTAGGACACACTCAGGTGGGTGTCACTCACTGAGTTCGGCCTCTTCGGTAAGTATCTGGGAAGCTGGATACACGGGCAATCATAACCCACCTATACACAAGAAAGGTCTGCAAATGATGCATAGAAATTGTTTTAGTGCATTAAAAAAAAAAAAAAAAGGAAACATAGCAACTTAAAACCTGAAGTGGATGTAAATCGCTTTTTAAAAAGCCGACCAAGCAAGCGTGAGCTGTTGACTCCGAGAGGCGTTCATGGTGCTAGCAGCCCGCACTGGCCACAGACTGCAGGGTGGATGGGAGTTACCGAGAGCAATACAGCAGCTGAAACAAAGAGGGCCTCATTACCATGCAAAGCACAACAGCCTTCTGATGTGATGAGAAACGGGATGCAGGACAAACTGGTCCTGCAGACATTTCCAAATATGACCGCCCAAGCAGAACGAAGAGGGCGGTGAGAACAGAGCCGAGCAGGGGGAAGGGGTGGGTGGAGTCCGCCTGGAGAATGGTGCTTTAGGTCCCCAAGATAAAAAGCAATGGCCCCTTTGGCCTATTATCACCCAAGGTGGATGTGAATGAGGACTCACACAGACACGGTTCTTAGTAGACACAGTACTTAGCGCTGTGAAGCTGCTCCGAACTCAAGACTTAATGGAGGGGCAGTGCTCATGCGTCATTTTGATTGCATTCAGCCGTTTCATATGCACTTTCTACTCACAATTCTATACTGCTTTAGAGCAACTACGAAACCGATTGCAGCCTGCAGAAAATTCTGAGGCAAGATAAACAGCTCCCAGTGCTCCTCTCCAGTGATTTTTCCATCCTGTCCAAACTGGTTACAACAGGCTGCCAAATTCACCAAAGCTCGATCTCTGGTGGTGCAGTGGTTAAGGCATTTGGCTGCTAATGAAAAGGTTGGTGGTTCAAACCCAGCAGCCACTCCATAGGAGAAAGATGAGGCTGTCTGCTTCCGTAAAGATTGACAGCCTTGGAAACCCTCTGGGGCAGTTCTACTCTGGGGTGCTGTGAGTGGCAATCAACTCAGTGGGTTTGGGTTTATTTCTTTCTTTTTGGTGCTTAGTAGGGAGACAGACATCAAAGTGTAGATAACCCCAAGACATCTTAGCCATTTACCTGAAAGGCTCACCTTAGAACCTGGAAGCTACAATGAACAAAGTACTCGTAAGTAAAATATGGACCCTATTCTCCCCCCAAAATTGCTACTATACCTTTAAAGATGTCTGCTACAGTTCTGGAAGCATGAGGTAATTGAAAAAGAGTTTGCAAATTCCTCTGCTCCTATCAATACAGCTCCCCAGCTCGTCTCTTTATTGATGACAATCTCTTTCATTGTAGTGATTAGAAATTCAACATCTTTTAATCACCTTCAACATGACACCTACACGTATCTATATCTCTGTGATTTACAGCAATTGACATGGTGTTAAAACTCGGTGATTATGAGGTTGGCTTTTTGGTATTACTGATTTTCCTATCTGTTTCAGCCAAATAGCAAATAATGCACATTAAGCCATTGTTGCAATGTTGAGACAAGCAGGCAAGAGGAAATCGGAATCTGATTTGACACTGCACTAACGAAGAGAAATGCTGGGAAGGAACAATGTCAGTGGGAACTTGCGGTTTTCCTCATGTCTGGACAAGTGCCTGTTTTCTGTTTCCTCAGTTTTGGAAGTGGGATCTATTGGCGTGGGTCTATCATGCATTGTAGTCATTGGGCGAAGGTTTTCTTACACAATGACACACATTTCTGAAACTTACTAGATGATTAAACAGATAGTTTCAGTGCTAATGAAATTGGCTTTGGCGAGCCACACATTAAATATCACATGTCA
>NW_006922184.1:885360-888094 GCF_000298275.1 Orycteropus afer afer | reverse complement strand
ACCACCACCACCACCACATTGGTGATCATTGTTCAAAAACTTGGCTCAGAAATTTGACTAACTTTTCACACAATTATAAACCATTGCCCGGATCCCTCTCCATTAGGCATGGACAAAGAGACCAATTTACAAAGAAGTTAAAAATTTAATTCTGATTGACAGTTGTGACCAGGTGCCCAGGTTTCAAGCATCCTTCCATACATTTTTCATTCATTCACTCCCCACGTCTTTTTCAGCAATATACCAGTTGCCATTGACTTGATTCTGACTCATGACTTTATTAAGTATCTATTACGTACAAGAGGCGCTCTTGTGGTACAGTGGTTAAAGTGCTTAGCTGTAAACTGAAAAGTCAGTGGTTCAAACCCACCAGACAATCTCTGCAGGAGATTCTGTAAAGATTTCTAGTCTTGGGACCCCTATGCAGCAGTTTTACTCTGTCCTACAGGGTTGCTGTGAGTCAGAATGGATGCCATGGCAGTGGGTTTGGTTTGCTTTTATTACGTGCAGGGACTTTGCGTATATGTCAACTCTAATGCTCCTAACTCTTAACTCCTAACTCCCATCAAGGTAGGAGTGAGACTGACTGGGTAAGGGACCCACAGGGCAAAGAGAAGTCAGATTAGAACCTAGGCCTAGTAGTCTCCACTACATCCAGCCCATTGGCTCCTCTATGGTAGTCAGGGCACTGCTCTTGGAGATGCTGGAGGGGCTTCAAAGACAAAGAACAGGCCTCACTGTGAAGGGTTACACAGCCTAGTTGGTGGGATATGACAAGTCCATGAATGCCTGCACTCTGAGGCTGACTCTAGAAAATGACAAAAGGAAGGTGTAAACAACATTCAAAGGCAGAGAGGGCAGAATTAATGGCCAGGGCAGGAAGGAGAAAGCAACAGCACTTTGGGTTAATTTCCCATAGACATAGAAGAAAATGACAATAGAAATAATAATGGCAATAACAATAATGCTAATAAGGATACAAATTATAGCCGCTTTTACTAAGTGTTTAATGCGTGATGGGCGCTGTGCTAAATGCCCCACAGGATTATCTCATTTAATCCTCACAGTAACCTGTGCTCCATTGGGCATCTTGCCGAGCCCCAGACTTGGGTCTGAAGCGGTCTATTCTGTCCCCCAGGTGGCATCAGGGCACAGAGACTCTCTCCTGGACCACTTCCAGGCCAGTGTGGGTTCCTTGCTACTCACCCCAGTGAGCCTAAAAAGGCTCGCTTGCATTACTCAGTCTGATTTCTCTGAAGTGTGGCCCAGTTTCCTTTTGGCATGAGGCTTACAAGCCAGTGCTAATTAATTTTTTCCAGCTGACCTGCCTTCCTTCTAGCAGGGAGGGTCTGTCAAGATTCTTATGAGAGAGCACAACGTCAAACCGATAAACACGTGTTGATTGCTCAAAGGGCTGGAGGCGCAACGCAGGAGGCCCACATCCTGTGCCCAGGAGGCTCTATGCTTACCCAAGTCCAAAAATGTCTACACTGCAGTGCCCGTTAACTCTTCCCTTCTTCTCTCCCTTTCCAAGCAACATACACTCCAGATCATCAAATGTGTACTTGTCTGTCAATAGTCATTTTTAAATTTACCAACTGTGTTACGAAACCAACAGATGGTGGTGACAATAACAAAAACCTAATGCCATGTTGACCCTATCTTTCCAAATGAAAAGGTAAAATCTATCATATCAAATTTCATTGCATGTGTGCTTGTGCGTGTGTGTAATGGGTATATTTGCATTGTCTTTTATTTGATTTTTTTTTTTAATTGTGATTTGGGTAAAAGTTTACAGAGCAAACTGTTTCCCATTCAACAATTCGTACACATTTTGTTTTATGACATTCACTGCAATCCCCATAATGTCACAGCAATCTTCCCACTTCCTCCCTGTGGTTACCGTTGCCATTTGTCCTTCTTTAGCACTGTCATTCTTATCAACTTCATTCAGTTATTATATCCCTAAAATTGGACTTCCTTCACATAATGTTTTTCTCTCAATCAAACCTCTTCGGAAGGAAGGTCGGGCAATCTACTTCCGTAGTAATACTGCCTCAGAAACCCAAGGAGGGGTCGCTATGAGTCAGGTCTGATGTGACAGCACATAACAAAAAAAAAAATCGACTGCTCAGAGAAGAGGTTCATAGCCTGGGATCCTCGAGTGGGCTTCAGGGGCTTTGACTTCATATGCAAAAGTTTGTGTGTGAATATGCAGATATCTATGTGCATTTTCTGGCAAGAAGTTCCATCATTTTGATAAACATTTCAAAATACCCTGTGCCATCAAAGCCTACAAGAACCTCTGGTTTATGGGGATACTGGGGAGAATATCTGAAGTTGGGTCTGCCTTGAAAAATGGACGGCATAGCTATTGTCTATCTTCTACCACTTGAGCTATGCAGCTGGCCCCTGACCCACAGACACACAAGACTTCAGCATCTATCAGACTTGTCCTGGAGCCAGGAGACCTGTTGCAAGCACTTCGCACCAATCCTCCAGGGGAGACCAGGCTGATCTGGGGAAGTGCTGAGGAAAGAGGTGAAGCACCAATGTGGTGCCATGTTTTGGTTTCGTCCACATAAACCATCGGAATGTTCCAGCCATCACCTGAATTTCACCTCCTAGGCTGCTTCTCAGCTTGGAAGTGGCATAAATATCCTGATATTGGGTTCAGATAAATGAGATTCCTGAAACCATGTGGGTGACAGGGAAAGAGAGTAATGACATCCCT
>NW_006922184.1:871297-885260 GCF_000298275.1 Orycteropus afer afer | reverse complement strand
GGAAGTGGCATAAATATCCTGATATTGGGTTCAGATAAATGAGATTCCTGAAACCATGTGGGTGACAGGGAAAGAGAGTAATGACATCCCTGACTAAAAGCTAATCTCACCAGGTAAGGGAACCATCAGGGAAAAGATAAGGAAAGGCCAACCCACAAACTGTGCGTGCGTGTGCACACACGTGTGCATGTCCCATGCCTCTGTGCAGGGTGGGGGACAGAGGGGAGGGAGCAGAGGAGTTGGGGGGTATGCTAGCTTCAGGAGAGAAGCAAAAGCAAAAACAGCTTAAGTCAAAGAACTGATTGTTTCCCAAATGTCTAAGCAGCTCCCAAGTGAAAGCCATGCCAGATGGACCCCACTGATGGCCTGTGGTTTTTTGTGCGTCACCCACTTATGTCTGTCTCCGAGAAGGGCGGCCTGCCCGCGGAGGCAGTGGGCTGCTCTGGAGCCGCCTCTGCACGAGTAATTAGTCACGGTGCACCTGTACCTAACTGCATTGACAATTAACACAATTACACACACAATTGTGGAATTGCCCCCACTATTTGAATAATTAGTGAGCTAACAACATGATTTGCAGGTGCAATTGAGCGATTATGTACAGTTTCAAAGTGGAATATGCATATTTAGAGGCTTGGATGAGGCCCATTACGAAATCTTGCTCCAAATGGTCAAATTAATCTTATTATTAGAAGGAACGTATTCAGCGAGTGCTAGCGAATCCTTGGGTACCGGGGAGTGCTTCATCTCACTGAGGTAGTCAGCTCTAGGGTTAAGCAAACCCAGAATGTGCCAGAATGCTGCCTGCCTGCACTCTGTCCCTGGGGCCTTGGTGAGTTCTGAGTGTCCTTCCCAACTTGCTCTCCTTTAAAATGCTATTGAAGAATTGAAGCTCCCTCCGCTTTCCTAACTAAGCCCCCTCTCTCTTGAGTCTTGAGTCCAGCAATCCAAGAGCTCAGCACAAGGGGCTGAACAAAGATGTCACCTCAGCTGTCTCTGGCAGTGACAGTGACCAGATGCTACCCACAGCCTGCCTCAGCATGGAGGGCAAAGCCGGGGGTAACAGCACTGCCAGATGTTGACACAATGGCTGCACACCTTAGTTCTCTGGGAAGCTTTCCTCAATGAACTCTGCTCACCTATAAATCCTGGGCTAAGGAAGTGTCACTTCAGGCACTGAAAAAGACATTCGCTCAAGGCTCATGCTTCAGACATGCGTAATGGCAAAACCACCAGGGCTGTGGGTCATTTGCTCCCATTACTGGAAAAAGATGAGGAGCCTAGAATATTCTGGAAATGTGGAAACACCCGGAACTGCTGCTGCCGCCACTGTGTGGTGCCGACTCAGTTCATAAAGACCTGTGTTTGGTTCACTTGTGATCTCCCAGCCCCCTTAAAAGGAAGCTTTGAGAAATCTTTGCCCACCATGTCTACAGTTCAGTAATTCTGCCGCCACTTTTAGCTATCTGAAAGAAAACACAAGAGAAAGGCACTGGTGGGCTGAGTTGGAATTCACAGAGATCCCCCAAGACCAAAGCAATCCTTCCTTCTGAGAGACAAGGTGAGGAAGCCATGTCTTGGGATGGTTATTAGGTTTGAGGACGAGATCCAGTTACACTGCAGTATCTCTTCAGTCATCTATGGGTGATGTGTGCTGTACAGCACAATGGTAGAGACCAGAGAAATGTGGCATGGCCAGGCAAAGCACGGGCTAAGACAACCCGTAGCCCGAGCCATGTCTTCATCCTCTGTTTTGACCACCATACACTCCCGGGAAAGTTTGACGGATGTTTTCTTTGTTTTGTGTTTGTGCATTTGTGTTTTCTCAAGGTAACTGAGGGGAAAATGAAAACTGTCAATAACTTCATACTTCTGCCATCGAAGCAATAAAATTCAAATAAGGAGACATACAGTTCAAAGATGGAAAACAACTTTTTGTTTTTTAATGTTACCTACTTCTTAATGTGGCAAATAAGAAATGAGAGCTGGACCAAGAGTTATTTGGATAGATGCTGGTGCATTTACAAGCATCAACCCGCTTCTCCTAATTTGTATGCTGGCTCATTTTATGACTGGGAAAATGAATGGAAGTGAAACTCTGCCTGCCTGTTTAAGAACCCAAGAAAACAATCATTTTGGAATATTGCATTTTTCCAGCCTCCTCAATGCCAGTTTTTACTGTTCAGCTGCATGAAAAATTACCTAACTTGTTGGAATAGATTTCTTGACCCACGTATAGCTACATCAAATGGTGTAATTTAATGCAATCTAACTAAATTAGCACCAATTAGATAGGCTAAATTAAAGGGCATGTCACTAATAAATTTTATGCTAAACATATTACTCATAATAAGCTCCCTAAATGTGTAATGAAATAAAATATTCTTTTTCACCTCGATTAGCCTGAATAACATCTAAAAGTCTTTAAAATGAATTTTTCCAAGAAAAACTCTTATTACCTTACAAAGAAATCAGAAGATAATATCCTACTAATTATATTGAAATTAATTTAAATTAATCCAATACTCTACTAATTGTGACTGTTTTGTTTTCCTGTCTGTTATGATGATTTCTTAACAATGTTGCCAAAACACTTCTCCTTTCAGGGACTCAGTTTCCTAATCTATAAAAGGTAGGGGTAACAGTGGGTAATCTCTACAGTTATTCTGAAGAAGAAAGAAGGGAAAGAACATGGGCTTTGAGATCAAGATACCTAGAGTCTAGCTGGTCTCAGTTCTGTCAGTTATTGGTTTGGATGACCTTTGTGGCCCGCTAAAAGATCTAAGTCCAAATGCCCAGAAACCGTGAATATGTTATCTTAGATGGCAAAAGAGACTTTGCAGATATGATTCAATTAAGTTTCTCAAGATGAGGGATTATTCTGAATTATCCTTGAGGGCCCTAAATGCCATCACACACATCCTTATGAGAGAGGCAGAGGGAGTTTGGAGGCAGACACAGAAGACAGAAAAGATACATAGATACACAGAAGACAAGGGCATGTGAAGACAAAGGCAGAGATTGAAGTGATGCAGCAACAGCCAAGGAATGCTGAGGGCCACCAGGAGCTGGAATAGGCAAGGAAGGGTCCTTCCCTAGAGCCCCAGGGGGTAGAGGGGAACATGGCCCTGCTGTCACCTGGAATTCCAACTTCTGGCCTTCAGAACTGTGAGAGAATAAATTTCTGTTGTTTTAAGCCACCCAGTTTGTGATAATTTATTATACCAGCCACAGGAAATGAATCCAACCTTGCACCTCACTTTGATCAGGCGGAAAATGGAGCTACCAATGTGTACCTCACAGAGTCAATTTGCTAACACTTCTGAATAAGTGACAGTAATAGAGGCCGGCACTTACATAGCACTAACCATGTGGTTCTGAGGAAGGCAATGTGCCATGGTAGCACAGGGGTCATTATTCCAGCTTGTCAGTTTCCATAGTTCGAATGTTACAAGGCATTTTCAGATACCAGAGTATACCATGCATTTTACATAGAACATATAGTACAGGTTCAGTAAGAATTTGTGAAACAGAAGAATTGGACAACTTTTTCCAGGCTACCTAATCAATTTTTATATCAAATGCAACCCTGATAGCAACCCTGTCTAAATGAACAAAGAGGGCTACACTGTGTTACAGAGCTTTTTGCTAAAGGCATATCCATCTGCATGAATAATCACCCAAAATACGGATGTGTTGATTGTGTATAATTACAATGAATCAAGGAAAAGAGCTGAAGTACATAATCAATTAAAAATTACTCTGCAGGTTCCAGTCCAACAAAGTCCACCTCATTCTGATCACCCAGAAGGCCCCAAAAGTTCATTGCATGATGAAACAGTCACTGTTTTTTTTTTTTTTCTTTTCTTTCTGCCATGTGGCCTAAGAACAGAAAACTGCACTGGGCAATTGCTTCATGGAGAGCAGCCTGTTCAGTTAATCTGAGCCCAAACAAACATGTCCTCCAAGAAAAACCAATGTGTTCCCATAAATATGAGGAAGAAAGAAGGGAAGATTCTGGAAGAATTATACTGGTTGATCTTAGGCTTTTTTTTTTTTTTTTTTTTTTTTTAAACAAGAAGTGGACAACTGCATTGCAATAGCACTAGCCAAGTTATATCTGTCTGAGGAGAAATGAATGACAGGCTGATGAATAAGAGAGGAAGGGAGGCTATGGAGGAGCCTTGGTGGCACAGTGGTTAAGGAATTCAGCTGCTAACCAAAGGTTCGAAGGTTTGAACTCACTAGCCGCTCCATGGGAGAAAGATGTGCCAATCTGCTTCTGTAAAGACTGACAGCGTTGGAAACACTATGGGGCAGTTCTGTTCTGTCATCCAAGTGGGAAGGAAGAGAAAAAGGAGGAGGAAGAGACATGATTGTTGAAGTGCTTACAGTTAAGTCCACGTAAAAGGTGTGATCAATGGGTGCTGAACACAAATTCTTCCATGGCAACTTGTGCTCCTACAAGGAGGCTCTGATACCTAGCTCATGTAAAAAGATCATTATCAGAGGTACATTAAGTGCTCAGTTGTGAATGGTGATTATACGTGAGGCTCCTGGTAGGTTTCTTCCTTCTACCTCTAACTTTTAAAATAAATTTAACCGCTATTTGAATTGGCTTAGGTAACATTCATTTTAATATTTTGGCTGGCTTGATATATTGGGGGGAAAGTTGGGACATAAACCAATAATGTAAAGTGAGTTAAAAAAAAAAAAAAATTATAGGAGGTAGGCAATCACCCTGACTCACCATTTCTGACCAGTAGGTGTTGCTAGTCGGATTTTCAATAACTCAAGATGGGCCCGAAATTGTCATTCAGAGCAGAAATTCTCTGCAATGGACGTTTTCTCCCCAAAGCGCGGGACTGTCCACGTGAAATAAGTTATCGGAGCACGGCGGTCACACGTCTCCAATATGCTGACCCTTTGTAGAATGAACAACTTCTGGTTCCAATTTTCGGTGACAGGCTCAGTTTCCTGTGCCTCCAAGCTCTCCCCTTCCCTGTTTTCTAATACTGAGGGGCCCTACAGAGCAAGCACACTTCCTTAGATGGTCTCCATCTGACACGAACAGGGAAACTACCTGCTGCTTTATTTTCTACCATGAAATCTCACTGCTTGAAGAGGTCCTGAAATGAGAGCTCATTGGACAATGTTTTCTTTTTTTCCCCCCAACAGCAGCTTTCCATCTCTATAGCAGACTCATCATTGGCATTTGTCATTCTGATTAATTATCTTCCGGATTTGGCATGTTTCCAGGGTGAACCTCATTTACCCCTCAGGAGGCTACCCTCTTCACAAGGGCTTGTGAAATTGCCCACGCCCTCAATGAGGTTAGGAGAGGGCGCTTGATAAGCGCCGGAAACAACCTTCCTTGTAGGGTTACTTTCTCCACCTGAAGATTTGGAGCGGGGGCAGGGGAATAAGCACAATCAAATGTATAGTCACTATTACTTTTTGAGCTTCCATACTAATTATTTCTTTTTAAAGATACACATAATTTTCATTTCTCTTTCAACAAAAGTAATGCATAATATTTATACAGAATTTATAAAGTACCCCCCCCCAAAAAAAAACACCCAAACTCACTGCCAGTCAAGTCAATCTTATACTTATACTGACCCCTTCTTGGGTTTCTGATGCAGTATCTCTACAGAAGTAGATTGCCCAACCTTCCTTCAGAGGAGTGGCTGGCGGGTTTGAACCACTAGCCTTCTGGTTAGCAGTCAAGTGCCTTAGAATCTATGGCAACTGTACCCAGAAATTATCAGCATTAGGAGTTTGGTGCATGGTCTAATATTACATATTTTTTCACATACGCATGCCACTTTTTTTTTCCACAAAAAAGAGATTGTACCATATATAGTTTCTTTTTCTTCTTTTATTGTTAAATAATGTTTTCTTGTGTTTCAGGTGAAAGTTTTCACAGTAAATTACATTCCCCTTTAACGATTTTTACACAAATCGTCCTATGCCATTGGTTACAATTTTCACAATGTGTCTGCATTCTCATTATCTCCATTCTGCGTGTTCTGTTTCCACTGATCTAGCTTCCCTTCCTCTCTTTGCCTTCTCACCTTTGCTTTTGGGTAAATGTTGACCTGTGGTCTCATATAGTTAATTCTTTAATGGAGCATATTGTGCTCATGGGTGATATTTTTTATTTTATAAGCCAATATGTTATTTGGCTGAAAGGTGACCTACAGGCCTTTAGTTTCTATCAGTCCAGGAGGTCTGGCCTGTTTTAGGATTTTGAATTTTGTTCTTTATTTTTATCCTTTTTTATCCAGGATCTTCCATTATGTCCCTGGTCAGAACAGTAGGTGGTGAAAGCCAGGCCCCACCTAGTTCTCTGGTCTCAGGTTAGGAGAGGCTGTGGGTCCTATGGGCTAGGAGTCTCATGACTTAGTTTCTTCTTTGAGCCTTTGATTCCCTTCATTCTCTTTCACTACAAATGAGTAGAGACCAATAGTTGTATCTTAAATGATTGCTTGGCAGCTGTTAAGACCCCAGATTATATTCACCAAATTAACTCAAACTCACTATCATTGAGTCAACTCTGGCTAATAGCAATCCCCAATGGGTTTCTGAGGCTGTAAATCTTTGTGAAAGCAGACCACCCCATCTTTTTTCTATGGAGTGGCTGGTGGGTTTGAACTACCAACCTTTTGGTCAGCAGCCAGATGCCTTAACTATTACATCACCAGAGCTCCTCAGTCACCAAATTAGGATGTTGAATATTGTCCTTATGAACTATGTTATGCCAATTTACTAAGTTGTCCCCCTGGGAACCAATAGCTTTTTGATCAATGGATGAATGATTAATTATCATTATATTATAACTGGTTTTGATTCCAAAGGATTGTGATTCTATGACAATGTAAAATGAACATACAAGGAAGGCATCTGTCTTCTCAATCCCAATTACATAACTCACCACCTCAAATTATTTGAAAATTCTTATAAAGAAATAATCACACAGCTTTAATTGGAGGGCAAACTGATTACATCCCAAACAGACTTTTGGATAGATTTTTAACCGAAAATTTAAAGTAACCTAATATTATACCTGAAATGGATAGGGAGCTTGGGTGAAAAACACTTGGAAATGTAAACTACCCTTTTAGGGGAAGCTGCATTAATCCTTCCACAGAGAAAGAAACTCTATGGATTGTCAAAGTGAAAATAAAGCAGTTTATAAAACAGTCTATTTATGAACATTCTATGTGCAGAGGTACACAAGCCTGGGAAGATGTTCACATTTCACCAGAAAGTCCCAGTGGGCTTATGTTCCACCAAATACCACATGGCATTTGGTTTCTTGGTTTGGAGGTCAGGTTTCCGTGATAATTGATAATTATGGAAGTGTGAGATTTTGATGGGTGCCAGGCAGCATGTGCCTATGTGACCAGCACCAGTGAAAACCCTAAGTGCTAATCTGTATCTCCCAATCCAGATAATTGACCGATTAATGTGTTTAGTGCTTCTGTTCCATCTCCGAACTCACTGAGTAGTAACTGGGGTCTTAAAAGATTGGTAGTAGCCCTCCAACTTACAATAATTGGCCTCTATTCACCTGGAGCAACAGAAGAACAAGGAAAGTCAAGAACAGGAGGAAGAAATGGAATGTGTAGCTAATTGCCTCCTTTGCCATGAGACCAGAAGAACTGAATGGTGCCTGCTACCGTTACTGAATGTTTTGATCAGTCTACAGAAGAATCCTGATCAAAAGGGGAAAAATTCAGAACAGAATTTCAGATGCTCATGGAATCCAGATTTTATAGAGCCACAGAGGCTGGATGAACCCCTGAAATTATTGCCCTGAAATAATCTTTAGACCTTAAACCAAAAATATGCCCTGAAGTCTTCTTTAAACCAAACAAGAGTTTAGCTTAATTAGGAAAGAATGTCTGCCTTAAGGGTTGTGCTCTTTTAAGATCTCTCTATCTGGGATTAAAATGACAACTGCAACTGGAAAAGTAGGAAATTTAGAGGGTATTGAGGTTATATTGATGGGGAAGGAACAAGAAGAATGTCATCAATGTCACTGAACGGGATATGCAGAAACAGTTGAATTGGTGTATGTTCTGCTGTGTATATTTCCAATAACAACAAAATAAAATAAATTTAAAAAGAGAAAATGTATACGACTCTTTTAAAATAATCACATGGTGCTTTATAGAACCTATGTTAAACTCATCAAAAACATTTTGCCATTCTATCCTCTTGGACTCTAAATTTCAAATATCCAGCTGCTTTCAGAGGCTTCTATAATCCTTTCTTCGAGGCTAACCATTGTGATGCATAAAGTCTGAGAAATCAAAGTTGCCAGCCATCTGAGAATTTCTAATGCATCAAACATTGCCTTCTAAATATATTTATGTTTCCTTTCAAAAACAAAACATGAGGGATTTAGTCTAAAAAAAAAACCCTATCAGTCTGGGTCATTAACCTGTAACTGTACAAAAGCAAGAGTCAATTATATTGCCACATCAGATGTGTGTAGAGATAATTACCCTGAAAAGAAGATGTGAGGATGCGCATAAAGGCAGTGAAATGTGACCTATTAAATCAGGTAGTAACCTATTATGGGTCAAAAGACACATTTGTACGGCCAACAGTCTCCTTCCTACATCAGTTCTTCTATGAATTCTGCAGGTGTCTTTTGCAGGTAAACTTTGGATCTGTGCCTTTATTTAAAATTGAGGTTCTGTCTTCTTGCATTCACTGCACCTGGCTGTATGAGATGCATGTATGCACTGCACAAAATGCACTTCCTCCTTAAAATCACATTCTTTAGACTCTATTGGCGAAACCCCAGATAATAACAGACCAGGAGCATACTGTATTAAATAAGCAGAGCATTATCTGGGTTCATTTTCTTGTACTTTCTCCTCTTGTTAATACTTTGTAACACTGATTTCCATCTCCAAATGCAACATCTGTTACAGTGAGAGAGTAAATGAGTCAGCAATCAGATTGACTAGGGACCACCCTGTGTGAGAGGAGAAAAAAATATTTACTATTATCTTTAGTTGGATTACTGCCAATCAACACACAGACAAGATGGTGGCAAGGCAAAAAGGTGGTTTCTATTCTGGGAATTCAATAGTTTGGAGGGATGTTCATTACTGGGAAGTACAATATGGAAATCAGGACCTATCTTCTTGCAATTATAGATAGAAAAGACAAGGAGAAAGTGGTTGGAAGGAGGAAAGGCAGGTCTTTGTTCTATTTGTGGCAATTCATCAGGCCCTTCTATATCTGGACATTCTGCATTTAAAATCTGGTATCTTCTTTTTGATGGCAGAAAGAAGCTAATTAGTACCATGTACACTTTAATGCTGTCTAGGAGACTCCATCAAAACATCCACACATTCAGAGATTTGCTAGAAGGACTCATGTGATTCAACATCCTATTATACTCATGGTTAAGGTTTATTGCAGTGAAAGGATCATAAGGGAAAAGGCATAGGTGGAATCTGGAGAATCCCTGTGCAGGCAGGTTTCCTTATGTCCTCATCCGGTAAGGGTTCACAAAGAGCACCTTCTTCTTCAGCACAGAAAATGCAGTCATAAGCATGATGTTTCCACCCAGGGAAGCCCATTAGAGATTAGCACCTAGGGTTTTCACTGGTGCTGGTCACATAGGCACATGCTGCCTGGCACCCACTAAAATCTCAGACTCCTGTAAAGAAAGTAAGTGTTTAGAATAATTGACACTGGTTGTGCAAACAATCTAGTGAGAGTGAGCCACCTTTATCAGTTAGGGAATCTCTTCAAAGCCATGTTCCCTGAGGTCAACCTTGTAAGCAGCCCTTGTAGTGACTGCAGTTTCAGGCATGCAATGCTAACTATTTTCTGCACAAATAAAGTTACAGTGAATGCATTTATACTATAATAAACAGCAAAAAATTTAGGTGTGAAAGTGAAAAGTCATAAGCAGGGCAAGAAAAGATCTATATAAAAATGTGCTTTATGATCCTCATGAAGGAGTGAAAGGCTTTCTCCATTGAGGCTCTTGTTCTGTGCGGCCATTTCAGACTACAGGAACCATGTCAATCCCTTCCATTTCTCTATGGATCATGAATAGCCTTACAATATCACTTAATATGCAACTTATATTTGCATGAGTTTTCACCCCATTCCGCTACATCTTTATTATATTTGCCCCCACCCCTGAAAATATGTTGTTGTTAGGTGCTATTCAGTCGGTTCTGACTCACAGAGACCCTTTGAACAACAAAACGAAACACTGCCTCATCCTGCACCATCCTCACAATCAGTGCCATGCTTGAGCCCATCGTTGCAGTCACTGTGTTACTCCATCTCATTGAAGGTCTTTCCCTTGTCTGCTAAACCTCTACTTTATCAAGCATAATATCCTTCTCCGGGTCCTGGGCCCTTCTGACACATGACCGAAGTATGTGAGATGAAGTCTGGCCATTCTTGCTTCTAAGGAGTGTTCTGGCTGCACTTCTTCCAGGACAGATTTGTTTCTTCTTCTGGCAGTTCATGGTATATTCGACATTCTGTTCCAACACCACAATTTAAAGACATGAATTCTTCCTCGGTCTTCCTTATTCATTGTCCAGCTTTCACGTGCATATGAGGTGACTGAAAATACCATGGTTTAGGCCAGGTGCACCTTAATCCTCAAAGTGACATCTTAGCTCTTTCAAACTTTAAAGAGATCTTTTGCAGTACACTTGCTCTGTGCAAGTCTTTGATTTCTTGACTGCTGCTTCCATGGGGGTTGACTGTGGATCAAGGTACAATGAAATCCCTGACAAGTTCAATCTTTCCTCTGTTTATCATGATTGTCATTACTGGTCCAGTTGTGAGGATTTTTGTTTTCTTTATGTTGAGGTGTAATCCCTACTGAAGGCCTTAGTCTTTGATCTTCATCAGTAAGTGCTTCAAGTCTTCTTCACTTTCAGCAAGTAAGGTTGTGTCACCTGAATATCACAGGTTAGTAATGAGTCTTCCTCCAATCTTGATGTCACATTCTTTCTCATACAGTCCAGTTTATTCAATTACCTGCTTGACATACAGATTGAATAAGTATGGTGAAAGGATAGAATCCTGCCATACACCCCTCTTGATTTTAAACCATTCAATGTCCACTTGTTCTGTTTGAATGACTACCTCTTGGTCCATGTACTAGTTCCTCACAAGCACAAGGAAGTGTTCTGAGATTCCTATTCTTTACAGTATTATCCATAATTTGTTATGATCCACACAGTTGAATGCCTTTACATAATCAATACAACACAGGTACACATCTTTCTGGTATTCCCAGAAATCATACTTCCCCCTAACTCCACAACTACAAAACCCACTGGTATTTCAGAGTTCGGCTCAAATATAATCTCCTACCCCTGAAGCCTTTTCTAATAACCTTGGCTGGTGTTAATCTGTACCTATATTAAAATGTTCTACCCTGAAGTATGATTATTGGTGTGCCTATCTCACCACATGCATTATTTTCCCTCATAGTCTGCAAGTGCATGAAGACAAGGAGCGTCTAGTGCAATCATGACTAATTTCTGTACTCTCCAGTCTTCCCCCACCACTCACTACTGATGTCTAGCAGAGTACACAAATGTGTGTAAGATGACAGAATAATCTGGAAAGGCTTTGAATGGGGCCATAGGATTTTGCTGGTAGCTGGACTTGTGAAGATGGCACACATTCCCCAGGAAAGCACAGCAAGGACCATAAAGCTCCAGAACACTAGTACTTGTTTGGAAAATGTACTTCTTTGTATGTCACTCCCCATCTGGACAGCTAGAAAGCTGGGGAACTTTCCTGGGAAGGCATCCAAAATCTGTTATCAGGGCAATGAGAAAGGGGTGTAGATTTGGGATCTGTTCAATTAGAGTAGTGAGTCTGAGGAGCATTTTCCGTATTCCTCCAACAATTCTGGCTTGCTCCCAAAACAGGCCAAAGGTCTTTTCTGGATTCCTGCTGAGACTAAAGCCCCCAGAGGAAAATAAGAGCCAAGTTTAGGGAGAAGGGGCAAGGCCAAAGTCAAAGTCCCCTATGTAGTCAGAAATCGCTCTCTATTTCTTACCAAGCTGCCCGGGGACACACTTGGAGGGACATAAAGTGTAATGCATTTTTAAAATGTTTAAAAGTTTATCAATAGGAAACAAAAATAAATCACTGTCAGCATTGCCTGTTACCCTGTCACCTTAGTTTCTTCTGTCACAGGTCTGTATTCTTGCCATTCGTTAAAACCACTCACATGTCATGCTTGTTGGCAGACTTCATGCTGCTCTAGCTGCCTTTTATCCAATACATTCAGCACAGGCCTCTCCGACGGAAGGTTCACCTTGCTTTCCAGAAGGGATGTGACTCCCAATTGTAAAGTATTTTATAACAAGCCTTTTAGAAATATGTTTGTTGCCATTTCAATATTTTTATGCATACAAGTCAGTGATCTTAATTACTTTCACCATGTTGCGCAACCGTCACCACCACGTGCTTCCAAACTCACGCTCTTTAGGCAATAACTTAGGGTCTCTATGAGTCAGAAGCAAGTCAATGGCAGTGGTTTTGGTTTTGATTTAAGCAGGTAAGTCTCCACTCCACAGCTTGTGGTACCCACTAATAAACCTTTGTCTCTATACATTTATCTACTCTATGTATTTCATATAAGTGGGATTGTACAATCTTTGTCATTTTGCGACTGGAATTTCACTCAGCATAATGTTTTCCAAGTTTATTGATGTTGTAGCCTATATCAGAACTTCATTTCTCTCTACGGTTGAATAACATTCCATTGTATGTATGTACCAATTTTGTTTATCTATTCATCTTTTGATGGATACTTGATTTTTTCTTACACCCATGTTCAGTTCTTTTGGGTATTTATCTAGGAGTGGGATTGCTGGCTAATAGCGTATTTCTGTGTTTATCAGGATCCAAACTGCAGATTTTTAAAGGAGTCATTCTATATAACAAGATGAAATAAATTTAAAAGATACCAGAAGAAAGGAAGCAAAATGAAAATAAGGGCAATAAAATAAACATGCACACTGCAGTAGATACTTTTTTAAAAGCAATTTGGTCTATTGAATCAAAATCTTATACAAGATATAGAAATAGAACGTTTCACATTTCCCCCCTTCCCTCTAGCACAGCCCCTGGTGCCCATTAATCAACTTCCGTCTCTCTACATTTGCCCCTTCTAGACAGTTCAGACCAGGAAGCCAGCTGCAGGCCATGGCAGTGCAGTTCAGAGTAGCTTGAGGGTGGAGACAGACAGACCAGGGAGCTGTCCGAGGGCTGTGACAGTGGGGTTCCGAGCAGCTGAGCGAGGAGACAGGCCAAGAAGTGGGAAAGGGGCCACAGTGGTGTGGAGCAGCTGAGCGAGGAGACAGACTAGGAAGCAGGGTGGGTGGTGGTCCGGAGCAACTAAGGGAGACCAAGAAGTGAGTGGAGTGGTTTCAACAGCTGAGGGAGACCAAGAAGTGAGCAGAGTGGTTTGAAGAGCTGAGGGAAACCAGGAAGTGGGTGGAGCAGTTTGGAACAACTAAGGGAGATAAGTTTTTCTGTCAGTTTGTCCTCCTTTGGTGGCTTGCATGTTTCTGTGAGGCTGAGGGCTATGCCATCAGCATTTCAAATGCCACCAGTGTTACCCATGCTGCACAGGTTTTTGGTGGAGCTTCCAGACTAAGACAGACTTAGAAGAAGGAAGAGGCCATCCACTTCTCAAAGAATTGGCCACTAAAAACCTTATGAATAGCAGTGAAACACTGTCTGATATATAACTAGAAAACTTAATGAATAGCCCTGAAACATTGACCAATATAGTGTTGTGTGAGCCTCTCAGGTTAGAAGGCACTCAAGATATGACTAGGGAAGAGCTGCCTCCTCAGAGTAGAGCCGACCTTACTGAAGTGGATAGAGCAAAGCTTTCTGGACCTCCATTTGCTGATGTAGCATGACTCAAAAT
>NW_006922184.1:864887-870367 GCF_000298275.1 Orycteropus afer afer | reverse complement strand
AAAGGTCATTAAAAAGACAGGAAAGGAAGAAAAGACCAAAATGGATGTCAGAAGAGACTCTGAAACTTTCCCTTGAATGGAAAGTAGCTAAAGCAAATGGAAGAAATGATACAATAAAAGAGCTGAACAGAACATTTCAAAGAGCAGGTCGAGAAGACAAAGTCAATTATTACAATGAAATGTGCAAAGACCTGAAGTTAGAAAAGCAAAAGGAAAGAACGTACTCAGCATTTCTGAAGCTGAAAGAACTGAAGGAAAAAAGTTAAGCCTCAAGTTACAATACTGAAAGATTCTATGGGCAATATATCGAATGATGCAGGAAACATCAAAAGAAGATGGAAGGAATATACAGTCACCATACCAAAAAGAATTGGTCGATGTTCATCCATTTCAGGAGGTGGCATATGATCAAGAACCAATGGTATTGAAGGAAGAAGTTGAAGCTGTACTGAAGGAATTGGTGAAAAACAAGGCTCCAGGAATTGAATACCCATTGAGATGTTTCAACAAACAGATGCCATGCTGCAGGCACTCACTTGGCTATGCGAAGAGATTCTGAAGACAGCTACCTAGCCAACTGACTGGAAGAGATCCATATTGGTACCCATTCCAAAGAAAGGTGATCCCACAGATTGTGGAAATTTTTAATAAATATCATTAATATCACATCCAAATAAAATCTTTCTGAAGATAATTCAAAAAACAGTTGCAGCAATATATTGACAGAGAACTTCCAGAAATGCAAACTGGATTCAGAAGAGGACATGGAATGAGGGATGCTGATGTCGGACGGATCCTGGCTGAAAGCAAAAAATACCAGAAAGATGTTTCCTTGTGTTTTATTGACCTGCAAAAGCATTTGATTGTGTGGATCATAACAAATTGTGGATAACTTTGAGAAGAATGGGAATTCTAGAACATTTAATTGTACTCATGAGGAACCTGTACATAGGCCAGGAGGCTGTCATTCAAACAGAGCTAGGGAATACTGCATGGTTTAAAATCAGAAAGGGAGTGCATCAAGGCTGTATCTTTTCACTATACTTGTTCAATCTGTTTGCTGAGCAAATAATCCAAGAAGCTGGATTATATGAAGAAGAGTATGGCATCAGGATTAGAGGAAGACTCATTAACAACCTGCGTTATGCGAACAACACAACTTTGCTTGCTGTAAGTGACTTGAAACACTTTCTGATGAAGATTGAAGACTGCAGTCTGCAGTATGGATTACATCTCAATATAAAGAAAACAAAAATCCTCAAAATGGGACCAATAATCATCATCATGATAAATGGAGAAAAGATTGACGTTGCCAAGGAGTTCATATTACTTGGTTCGACAATCAACACCAATGGAAGCAGCAGTCGAGACACCAGATGACGTGTAGCACTGGGCAAATATGCTGCAAAAGACCTCTTTTGAGTGATGAAGAGCAAAGATGTCTCCTTGAAGACTAAGATGTGCCTAACCCAAGCCATGGCATTTTCAATTGCTTCATATGCATGTGAGAGCTGGACAACGAATAAGGAAGACCAAAGAAGAGTTGATGCTTTTGAGTTTGGTGCTGGTGAAGAATACTGAGAGTACCACGGACTGCTAAAAGAACTAACATATCTGTCCTGGAGGAAGTGCAGCCAGAATGCTCCTTGGAGGCAAGAATGGCCAGTCCTTGTCTCACATACTTTGGTCATGTTGTCAGAATGGACCATTCACTGGAGAAGGATATCATGCTTGGTAAAGTGGAAGGTCAACGAAAAAGGGGAAGGTCCTCAATGAGATGGATTGACATGGTGGCTGCAACAATGGGCTCGGGTATAGCAAAGATTGTGAGGCGGGCACAGGAGCAAGTAGTGTTTGGTTCTGTTGCACATAGGGTTGCTATGAGTCAAAGGCAACTCGACAGCACCTAACAACAGCAGATGGTTCATAGAAGTAGGATCATACAACATCTGACATTTTGCGCCTGCCTCATTTCACTCAGCATGTTTTCAGGGATCATCCATGTTGTAGCGGGCATCAGAACTTCATTTTTTCTCTATGGCTGAGGAACAGTCCATTGGGTGTGTACAGCACATGTTGTTTACTCTCTCATCTGCTGAAGGACATTTGAGTTGTTCCCACCTTTTGATTGTTGTAAATAATAGTTCAGTGAACAATGACGTGCAAGTACCTGTTTGAGCCCCTTCCTTCAGTTCTTTTGGGGATATACCAAGAAGTGGATTTGCTGAGTCCTTTGTAAATTCTGTTTAACTATTTGAAGAACTGCCAGAATGTTTTCCACAGCCTGTACCATTTTAGAGTAAGCCTTGTTCGTAATAAAAATTCCTTGTTTATCTATTTTGTAATATGATTTCTCATCTATCAAGTTCCCTTCCAGCAAGGTCCCTGCTCCTTTATGTTGCGAGTGATGAAAAGACTCTTGCCAACAGGTGCACATGTTCCAGCTGACCACACACCCAGCTCTTTGGCCTCTCTGAATGTCAGCTTTTTCCTCTGCAAATGGGTCAGAGTCACATCTACTTCAAAGGCTAGATGTGGGGGATAAGTGAGAAAGGTTGGGATAAAAAAGAAGTGAGATGGTCCTAAGATCTGATTCCTAAGCCCGTGATCATGCCATCAGTTAGGGCATAGATACCACTGCTGGCCTGGAGGAATCACATGCCACTTAAGGGCCAGTGAGTTGAACAATAAACAACGAAGACAGTGAACACAAACCTATCTGCACAATTTTCTGCCACAGTGAAGACATTTCGGTCAGGGAGCCCTAATCTCTGCTTTAGAATACAACCTTGCTTCTGCATTTCTTCTCAATGGGAGGTCTTCTCTGTAACCTAAGATTTTCTCAAACTGAAAAGTCCTATAAACCACATAGACCTGCATGTGTGTGTGATGTCTGCAGACAGCAATGTACACATTTTTGGTCCAGTTAGGAAAGAAGCTCCCAAAGATCCAGCCAGTGCAGCAGGGGTGGTAACGGCCTGGAAGTGCACTTGACGAAGTGTGAGCTGCGTGTAATTAAGACCTCTGAATCTCAGCTCCCATTTCTGCAGGAGAAAGGGGAGTAACAGGGATGCATGTTCCAGATGCGGGAGCATCAGTCTAGTCTGGAAGCAGGTGTGACGTGGCTGTTGTCAGAGTGATGGATGCTGTAGCACTTGTAGGACCAGAGGGCTCAGCACCAGGGAAGAGAGGAATTAATTGCTGAAGGTGGGGGCAGGTTGGGGACAAGTCCTGAACAAACTTCAGAGAGGAGACCAGAGTTTGAGCAGACCCTAGTGGGATGAGTAAGAGTTCACCAGGCAGAGAGAGGGGGGACAGTCACATATTCCAAGCAGAAGTCACAGCCCAGAGGAGGCATGTAGCTAGGCTAGGCAATAGTCAGTAGCTTTGATACCTAGTCTCCCAGGAACCCTGCTCATTGGGACAGAGGGGTTCCAATTAAGTTGTCAAGTCTCATCACATTGGAGTCACACTTTACAATTATTCTCTCTATACAATGGACATCGTTATCCTGACCTACTTCCCAGAGGCATTTGAAGGAAAAAGAAATAGAATTGACTTCCATGATATCTGCAAATGTAAAATGCTATATAACTGCATAATATTGCTCATTAAAAAAGCATTAAATATCCTTCACCTACATTACAAGCCAAGCTGTGAAAATAAAGCTGTCTTGTTTCATTAAGAATAACTGACTGCATTGGTAATGCCAATAATCACCCTCTATCAAGATGGCTATAATTTGTTTGTCAGCCCTTTTAAGTTCTTAGCAAAGTAGTTTGTCCAGCATGTGGTTACAAGGATATTAGGAAATCATAGGCTCTGGCTGGAATTCCCTTCTCTCCCAAGACTGAGCTGCAGGTTGCTGGAGGTCTTCAGGTAGAGGCCAGTCGCATGTCTGTCGAAGTCCCTGAACGATTACTCTCTTCAGAGTGGATCACTGGAGGTGTTCTCCTTACTTCTCAGAAACAACCATCTCCCTGGACTGATGTCACTTGTCACATCACAGTCACGCTTCCTTCCATGATGTCATTTGCTCAAAGTCCTTTTCTTTAAGAAATTATTCATGTATAGTGTTCATAACTACAGTCAACTCACACTATTCATGGTAGTTATATTCTGTAGAGTCACTGCAAACATGAATTTAGCAAATACTAAACCACTGGGCCTAGGAGAAATACAGGGTTTTGTTCCTGTGAGCCTCTGGTCCCAACGTTTCCATCAACTAACCAACACACAATCTTGTTTTATGTGTGTTTCTGTTTAAAAGCATCTTACTTAACATATTTTATTGACTCATTGACATTGAACTCATGGCCAACAGCACTATAACCTATGCCTGAAGGAAGTTTATCTAATACACAGTACAGCCTGCTTGCATTTAGGAACACTAGACAGCACTTCAGGAGCTCTGGTAGCATAGTGGCTAAGGCACTTGACTGCTAACCAGAAGGCTGGCGGTTCAAACCCACCAGCCACTCCTCGGAAGGAAGGTTGGGCAATCCTACTTCCGTAGTGATACTGCCTCGGAAACCCAAGGAGGGGTCGCTATGAGTCGGGGCCGACTCGACGGCAAATAACAACAACAACAACAACAACAGACAGCACTTCAGTGCAATGCTTGGGGCCATTTTAAACAGCAAAATCACCAACAAAAAGCACAAAGATGCAAAAAAAAACAAAACAAAACATGGCACTGAATAGATTGAGAAAAGGACACTTGTTTACAGTATGAGAGCTGAAACAAGAAGGCAGAGAGCCGCCTTGTTCAGGTTCATGTGGCAACACGCACACAGGATAACTCAAGTTTTATTGTCACTCTGAGCTTGTCCATAAATGAGCAAAAAAGTATACTAATTTTGGAGTTAGAAATAAATTTTAGCAAGTAGGTGAATTTGTAAATATGGGATCCACAAATAATGAGTATATATCTGAATTGACTGCAATCCTTTCACCTGCATCATCTAACCATAACAATAATATGTATTAGACTTTACGATAAATCATCATCACTATTTTGGAATTGAAAATCCTCTTTCCCTTCAAACTGTCCATCTTTAACACAGAGTTAAAATAAATGAATGCTTTCTAAAATCTATGTTGGCAACACTCATATCTCCTGTACAACACAGCCATCTGAGATGTTATAGTCAGATAAAAACCAAACCAAACTACTGCCATCGAGTCATTTCCAACCCACAGTGACCCCCATTGGGTTTCTGAGGCTGTAAATCTTTACAGAAGTAGATCACCCTGCTTTCCTTCTGCGGGGTGGCTGGTGCATTTGAACTGCTGACCTACCAGTTAGCAGTCAAGTGCCTTATCACTATGCCAGCAGAGTTAGGATTTTAAAATATAATATAACTGTGGTTCCCAGAATCAGAAACTAGCTACTTTCTCCTTTGCCCTTGGACCAAAAACAAAAATACTAACCACCCCTTTCCCCCAAAAAAGGGAAGACCAAATAAAGATACTGCCAC
>NW_006922184.1:863616-864754 GCF_000298275.1 Orycteropus afer afer | reverse complement strand
CGCGGTGCACTTCTGACCAATGGAAAATTCTGAGAACACTAAGCCAAGAAGGCTGACCATGATCAGGATCATAGAATTAGAGACACTCCAGGCCGTATTGCCCTCAATAATCCTTGACAGATCAGAATCCTCCTTGTTTTTTGAAATTCTTCTTAGGAAGACAGTCTACCACCTCACTTAGAAATCCTCTGCAAGGTTTTCAAGGGCCCTAGATGGTAAGGCATTCAGTATTACCTAAACAGAAATCCTGTATGCTTTGCAGAAAAGGAGTTCTATACACCCCAATCGATCTACTTTCAGAAAACGACCAGGTACACTTTGTTTTTTCAGAGCTACAACTCTTCACCCATTATCAAGAGTCAAGGAAATACCATACCATCCAACAATCCCACTACTAGTGAAATGAGAACCATGAAACAAAGCGATATATGCACACTCATGTTCATCACAGCATTATTCACACTAGCAAAAGATGGAAACAACCTAAGTGCCAATAAACAGAAGAATGGATAAACAAAGTATGGTACATACACACAATGGAGTACTACATAACAATGAGTTTATGATGAATCTGTGAAACACCTTATAGCACAGATGAATCTACAGGACGTTATGTTTAATTAAATTAGGACAAAAATTGGAGAGACCACTATTCTAAAAAGTCAAGGAATGGTTTACACACAGAGAAAGAAACCAGGGCTGGGAGAGGAAGAAAGGGTCAATCACTAACTAGAAGGAAGATATGTATTAACTTGGATGAAGGAAAAGACAGCATACAGTTAGGGGGAGGGCAGGACAAAATGATCCAGGCAGAGAAAGATACTTGGAGGAGCACAAGAGATAAAGGCAACAAAGGTAAATACAATTACATACACAATTTTGCAATAACAGTAATAAGAAAAATCTACAAGTGGACACAAACATAGACACTCAAGCTAAACAGAGGTAAGAAGGCGAATGGGACTCCACTCATGAATATATATATCTAGGTTTGACAGAGGATGTTTCTATCTATGTATTTACATGTGCTGCAAATATATCTAAGTACAGTAGAACATAAAGGGGTTAAGGTCATGAAAACTTCTTAGCCATAACCAGACACCTTGAGGGAATTAGTCGCTGGGAATGGGGCCTTAGG
>NW_006922184.1:850380-863279 GCF_000298275.1 Orycteropus afer afer | reverse complement strand
AAAAAAAAAAAAAAAAGACCAGGCTAACTGGTCTTTTTTTTAATTATTATTTTTAGTTATTTTATTTTTGCAGTGTTCCCTCCCCTCTCCTCCCACCCCTGGTAACCAACAAAGAAAGTTCCCTTCCATATATAAACCTTTCCCTGCCTTTTTACAGTAATGAACTAATACTACATTTGTCCTTCTGTGATTGACTTATTTCATTCAGCATAATGTCCTCCAAGTCCATCCATGTTATGTGATGTTTTGCAGATTCTATGTTATTCTTTAGGGTTGCATAATATTCCATTGTGTGTATGTACCATAGTCTGGTATTCCATTCTTCTGTTGATGGGCACTGTTCTGGTTCCCTAGTGTTGCTCTGACAAGAATATACCACAAATGGGATGGCCTTAACAAACAGGAGTTTATTATTATAGTTTGGAGGCTTTAAGTCCAAGTTCAAAGTGCCAGGCTCTAGGGGCTGGGGGAAAGCCCCTCAACCTTGGGGTCCAGCTCTGTCTCCTGTTCCCGGCCCACTGGAGCTAGAGGCATTTCTTCACTCAGACAGCTACAGGCTGCTGAGGCTGAGAAGCCCCAAGGTTCATAAGTAAAAAGGCACAGTCCCGATGTTACCAAACCACACGGCATGCCATTAACTTAAGTCCATTGTATGTCCCAAGGTTGGTAGAGCATTGCAGGCTGCTGAGCAACAACACAGCTACATGCAGGTCCAAGCATGCCATAGGCTAGAGACCATTCCCAAAGCTTCTCCTTATACACAGGAAGCAGACCACAGCCCAAAGGCAGCTACTCAGCTGCTTGTGGTAGATCCCACCATGGAATTGATTGCCAGTCTCATCATGGGGAATAACTACCACCCAGCCACTCAACCAGGCCCAGCCAAGTTGACACACAAACATAACTACTACCAGAGGCACCTAGGTTGTTTCCATCTTTTTGCTTTTGTAAATAGTGCTTCAATTAACATAGGTGTGCATATTTGTTCCTGTCCTGTCTCTCACTTCTTTAGAGTATATACCTAGTAATGGGATTGCTGGATCAAATGATATTTTTAATTCCAACTTTTTAAGGAATTGAGATACTGCCTTCCACAGTGGTTGTATCATTTGACAGTCTTACCAGCAGGGTATGAGAGTCCCAGTCTCTTCACATTCTCCTAGTGTTTGTTATTTTCTGTCTTTGCTATTAGTGCTGGGGCCTGATGGTATTTCATTGTTGTTTTGATTTGCATCTCTCTAATGGCTAATGGGGAGCTCTGGTAGTGTAGTGCCTAAGGCACTTGACTGGTAACCAGAAGCCTGGCAGTTCAAACCTACCAGCCACTCCTCAGAAGGACAGTTGGCAATCTACTTCTGTAGTGATACCACCTCAGAAACCCAAGAAGTCGCTGTGAGTTGGGTCCGACTCAACGGCACATAACAACAACAAACAATAATGGCTAACGATCGTGAACATTTCTTCATGTGTTTGTTGGCCGCCTGAACATTCTCTTTGGTGAAGTGTCTACTTGTGTCTTACACCCATTTCTGAATTGGATTGTTTATCTTTTTGTTGTTGAGGTGTTGGAGTTTTCTATAAATTCTAGAGATAAGTCCCTTGTCAGTTATGTTGTTGCTGAATATTTTTTCCCAATCTGTAGGGTTTTTTTCTACTCTTTTGGAGAAGTCTTTTGAAGCACATAAAAATTTAATTTTCAGAAGGTCCCATTCATCTAGTTTCTCTTCTGCTGTTTGTGTATTTTTGGTTATGCTTGACAGTCTATTTATGCTGTAAATTAGGTCCCCTAAATTTGCCCCTATTTTTCCTGGAGGAACTTTATCATTTTAGGCAGGCTAACTGGTCTTATAAAGACTGGTTGAAGCCCCAAGACTATGGTCCTTAGTCATCCTTCAAGTCTGGAACTGAACTCACCCTTGTGGCTCAACTTTCAGGCAAATAATAGACAGATCTATAAGGTGAACAATAACACCAGGGAAGTACGCACTCCTTAGAACAATCAACATAAGAGATCAAAAGGGCAGCATTTGCCAAGGGACAAAGTTCAGAAGACAGGAAAAGATAGGAAAGAAGGACAAAGGGAAATAGAAACCACAGGGAAGAAGTGAGAAGAGGGTTGTTGCATTGTGGTGATTACAATCAATGTCACAAAACAAAATGTATATGAATTGTTGAATAGAAAACCAATTTGTTCTGAACCTCCACCCAAATCACAATAAAAAAGTTTGTTTTTAAAAAAGAAGTGAGGAACTTTGAAGTGAGTTTCCATTGGTGGGTTTGAGTCCACCTCTCTTGTGCATCATGATATGGCAGCGTGAATTTAATGGACAAGAATGAAATCACCCCCTGGGGTTCCTGAAGATTTAAGCAGTTAGGTCCACTGCTGCTACGGAAAAGACTAGAAGCTTCACTTTGGAAGACAGAAAAGGGAAGAAGAAAAAAGAAAGTAAGAGAAGAGAAACAAGATGAGAGATCAAAACAAAACAAAGAGAATGGTGAAGCGATTATGGCATGGAACAATTGCTTCTGAAGTCCCATTCCTAGACCCAGTTGCCATTGAGCCCCTTCTGACTGATGGCAGCCTCGCGTGTGTCAGAGTAGAGCTGTGCTCTATAGGGTTTTCAATGGCCGTGACCTTTGAGAAGTCGATTGCCAGGCCTTCCTTCCAAGGTGTTGCTAGGTTTACTTGAACCTCTAAGCTTTTGGTTAGCAGTTGACCACATTAACTGCACCACATGGGCCTCAGAATGCTGGTCTTACCCTCCTCTCTCTTTCAACTGCCAGGATCACTTGGAATGGCATCCCATGAAACGGACTGATTCTAGTAAGGAATTAAGGAGCAAATATTTCAAATAGATCTGTCAATGGGAAGCAACTTTTCCCTTTGAGTATCATGACTCAGTAACAGCAAATTTGAACTCTGAGGTGAAAGGATGGGTTGTATCACAAGGTCTTTTGGCATCTGCATTTGGGAACCTATCACACCACTTTCTATGCATCCAAATGAACAACTGGATCCTGTGATTTTACAAGGCATATGTTTATGTGTAGGTACATGTGCAACAAGAGAGACATTTTTCAGAAGGAAACAAATGGCACAATTTAAGAATAAAACCATATTCACAGAAAAAAACAAACAAACAAACAGCCAAACAGAAACAGAAACAAACACCACAAAGCCAACATCATTACAATATGGCATTGATAAAAGACATTAAGATCATTCATAACATTGATACTATTAAAGTTGTATTCCTACACACACGTCCTGTTTCTGATCTTGAACAAACAGGCAAACAAATTTGCATGTCCATAGTTAATTATTTAAGCAACTTATTTTATGGCAAAAACCAGAATTCATCAAAAGTGGCATCTTTTAATGCTAATTCTAATTAGAACAAGCATTGCATTTTGTATGCTTTCCAATTATGCACGAGAAAAGTCAGCGTAAGTGTCCTCTCTTATCATAATTATCTGTTTCTAATTTCAATTTTGGCTATGACTTTGCACTCAATGATGTAAATGTAACTGTTCCTGTCAGATGAAGATTAATTTGATTTAAACCCTCTTTGTTCTAATTATATATTCAATTTCTGCTCACTATGCAAGTTTCTTTCGAAGCCACATCTGTATTTTATCACAACAATAGGGAATTGCTTTGGTATTTAAAAGGTGACCGGTAAGATTTCTTTTTGGCACCATTATGACAATTTTCATTAAGCCTGTGCCAAAGGATTTAATATTTCAGCTGACTAATCTACAAATTAATGTAATTATTATTTGAATATTAAAGCATGAACTTCTGAAATGAAGTCTCTAAAAGTTATTGCTCTAATTATTCCCTCTGCTCCCAGGAAAACATTATCATTGTTAGTTTTCCTCCCTGAGCAAATTCCTTTATTGGTGACACCTTGCTTGTGATGCTTCCAACTGGCACTACTATAAAGGCAATGGCCAAAAATGAAAATGAATCAGTTGAGTATCCAAGCTGTCTTCCTGTTGTTGTTGCTGTCTTCTTGGAGATCTCAAATCTGAGCATCCCTGCATTCATCCTCAGTTTCTCTTACTAATTTCCCATCTTGCCAGATCATAAAAAGAGTCAGCTGAAAAGAAGTGGAAAAAAAAAGCAAACTAACCTTATAGTAACCTCTTATTGTTCATTCAAAGTGGAAGGTGTTCAGAAAGTGGCATCATAAAATAAATACTGGTCTCAGGGCCCATTGATGAAAGACAATCTGTGGTATAGCATTTGATAAATATGTTTGATACACATGTCAAAGATCAAGATTTTGGGTTTAGATTTTGACTGTCCTGGAAAAGCTCAGAGGATAAAATGTGCAGTATAATTTCATTTAGCAAATATTTTCTGAGTGCCCATCACAATGCCAAGTAATGGAAAAAGATTTTACCAGAAAAGTACAGTCAAGCCAATATGCCTTTAGCCTATAAAATGGCTTGAGATGCTCAATAATAAAACATATTTTTAAATAAATATTTGTTATTTTGATAAGTACCATGGTACATTTATTTGAAAATAAATACCAAGTGATTCAGAAAAGCACGCATGGAGTTCATGAAGTAAGTTATCCCTGTGTAGGTGATCCTGGATAGAGTGGGAGAACAATGTGGAACAAAACTCAAAATCATTAAAAAAAAAAAAAAAAAAGACCAGGTTGCTAGTCTGACAGAGCCTGAAACCCCTGAGAAGATCCCCCCTAGCTGCCCTTCAGGTCTGGAACTGAACCCGCTCCTGTGGCTTCCAGCCAAACAAAAGACAGGCATATGAGCTGAACATTTACATTAGGTAGATATACTCCTTGGAGAGATCAATCATGGGAAAATAGAAGGGTTGTGTGTGCATAGGGAGACAGCTGGGGGGTGGGGCAGAAGTGCATAGGAGGGAAGGACACAGGGAAGAGGAAACTATGAGGAGGAAGTGGGAGGGAAGCTGTTGAATTGTGGGAAATTGCAGGCAATGTTATGGGACAAAATGTATGTGAACTGCTGTATGGAAGATGAATTTGTAAACTCTCACCCAAATCACAATAAAAACTAAAAAAAAAAGAAAGAAAAGAAGAAGAAGAAAGTTATCCACAAAAAGCCTCATTAAACTGCTGTATGGAAAGTGAATTTCCTATATAAATTTTCACCCAAATCACAATAAATAAATAAATAGTAAAATGAAAAAAAGAAAAAGCATTATTAGCCTGGGCCGTGAATGTCAATGGCCTCCTGCCACATGTACATTTATATTATATTTTACGCGTTCAATGCTGTTCTATCACAAAACTGATGTGAAGCAGCTGTGAAGATCAAAACACTACAATGATATTTAAAATGAAAGAAATCAGAATAATGGGATAAAGCCAAGATTGTTGTTGTTGTTATGTGCCGTCATGTCGGACTCGACACGTCGTGTTGGACTCATAGTGACCCCTCCTTGGGTTTCCGAGGCAGTATCACTACGGAAGTAGATTGCCTCATCTTCCTTCCGAGGAGTGGTAAGCCCATATGCTTTCTACGAAAACCTGGATACTTACTCCAGGTGGGACACAAAGGAGAGCTTCCTAGCAGCCAGAGCTAAGAGGGGTTTCTGCATTCTCATGAGATGCCGAGAGTGACTTGCTTCTCTGGGTCTTCATGATGGCACACTAGATGATGTCATAGACCAAGCCTAAGCAGCACCCCAATATTATAAGAAGTACAGTGAGCTTCATACGGCATTACTGACAAAGGATGGCGTTTGGAGCTATCTGATTCTGAACGTTCAGAGAACTGCATCATTCACTTTCTCAACCACACACTGATTCATTCAATCATTCATCATACATTCAACAAGCATCACTAAGGGTCTACTGTGCAACAGATACTATGCTATGCGCCGGGCAACCACAACTAAGGAGACAGAGACTTGGCTGAAGCTCCTTGAAGACAGGGACTGTGGTGTTCACTGCTATATTCCCGGCACCTGGCACAGTGCCTGGCATAGAGTTGAGGTTCCATAAACATTTGTGGAATAAGTCACTGAATGAATTTGCAGTTTAAAGAGCTAGTTAGCCATGGAGAGTTGATCTAAAATCAGGGCTCTCACTGAACAGAAATAGCGGTAGGCTGGGCTGCAAATGCTGCTCTCAATCGGGAAATAACGGACAGCGTTAGCATTGGTGTCACTAGGTGGTGTGGGGGATGTGAACCACACTAGGTGACACTGTCAGACATCAAAAAGACTGTCTATAAAAGTTCTGTGTAGTGTTTCAGCAGAAATTTATTATTTTGTGTAGAAGTACTACTGTAGTTAGTTATAACAACAAAAACATTTTTGATAAGCCCAGCTGACATATATCAATATAACTACAAGGCTACAATTCTTAGCTAATTTACTTTTTGAACCTTCTAATGAACTCAGGTCAGGTCATTATTACCCAATTACAATGACACTTTGAATCATGTGTTTTCATCTGCATGTGTCACGAGAACACACTGTTGCTTTCTTTGCTGCCAGTGTTTTTCAGTAGCTAAATTTGTCAAACTTCTGGTGTTTTACCTACAATATTGTGGTAATTAGTATTTGTGAACCTATATCATTTTTTTTGTGTGTGTGTATGTGTGTGTGTGAATTAAGTAGTAATTAAAAGACAAGAAGCAGAAAAATAAAAAAAAAAAAAAAGTTCTGCTCAGTCACCAATAATGTTTTAAATGGGAAAAAAAAAAAAAAAAAAAAAAAAAACCTTACTGCCACTGTTGATTCTGACTCATAGCAACTCCATTTGGGTTTCCAGGGCAGTAAATTTTTACAGAAGTAGATTGCCCAGTTTTCCTTCTGCAGAATGGCTGGTCAGTTGGAACCACCAACCTTCCAGTTAGCAGTCAAATACCTTAGGCACTATGCCATCAAAACTCCTAATGTTTTAACTAATAATGTTATAATTCAATATAGGAAGATTTTACAAAATCATGTTCTTGTTAGTGTTCATATAATCTAAGAAAATATTATATTTATGCAATTTAGACCTATATCATGTATTATTCTATGATTAAAATCTATAATAAACATTACTAAGGAATCTGTATGGTCTGGTATGGAAGGAAGTCCAGGGTGGTGGGGCTGGACACTATGAGTTACCCTACTTGGTGACACCAACCCTAGTGATGCCACTGAGCTTTGGGCCTTGATTTTGAAGAATGGTTGAGTCGTTTCCTATGTCATTTGTCCATCTTCAAGGAATCTTTATAACTCTGTGTTTTTATATGTTCCCTGATATATAAAAATGGAGTCCCTGGGCAATGCAGTTAACACACTCAACTAGTACCTGAAAGGTTGGCAGTTTAAACCAAATGGCACCTTGGAAGAAAGTCCTGGTGATTTGCTTCCAAAAAGCAACAGCCATGAAAAACTTATAAGAGCAGTTCAACTCTGCAATACATGATGTCACCGTTCTACTCTGTAACACACGGAATCGACTCTGCAACACATGATGTCACAGTTCTACTCTGAAACACACGGAATCAACTCAAAGACTACTGTTTTATATATTTTTATATTCACACACATAGACACACACTTTGCTGAAGCTCCATGAAGGCAGGGACCATCTTAACACACTTTAGAAGAGAGAATGTCCAGACCTAGTCTCTTGTACTTTAGTCATGTTGGCAGAAGGGACCATTCCCTGGAGAAGGATATCATACTTAGTAAAGTGGAGGGTCAGCGAAAAAGGGCAAGACCCTCAATGAGATGGATGAACACAGTGGCACTGCAACGAGTGACGATGGTGCAGGACCCGGCCTCTGAGTCAGAACTGACTTGACGGCATCTAACAATAACAACATACACACAGGGCTAACACACAGGTACAATAAGTTTTCCTCATTCTGCTCTTCTAAGTATCAAATAGTAGTTTAAAATAATTTTTAAAATGTGGTAGAAACTCTGAAAGATTCTAAATATCCAAATATTTCAACTATGGTCCGAACTATGACTACATACACTTTTGTCGGACCAACGCAATGTCACCTTTACTCGTCACAACAAACCCATGAAGTAACAGAGCGACATAAATCTCATTTTATATATAAGCAGACTGAGCCCAGGACACATAGGGACAATCTTCTTTAATGAAAGATCATGCTTTACATTTTGCTTCTAAGGCCACACAGATGGGTGAGGTTAAAAAAAAAAAAAAAGTCCAAAGCAAAAGACTTGCATTAAACTCTTCTATTGACAAATAGAGGTGCCTATGTTCTATAACTGCAGACATTTTTAAAATCTCACATATTTGTATTCTGAAGATATGACTTCATATTTTAATAGTAGTTGCATGCACCATTTCCTGTTACACTGACAAACTCTACAACAACGCAGTCTTTGAAAATGCATGTCTATATTTCACAGTAGGAGCTCTGGTGGCGTAGTGCCTAAGGCACTTGACTGCTAACCAGAAGGCTGGTGGTTCAAACCCACCAGCCACTCCTCGGAAGGAAGGTCGGGCAATCTACTTCCGTAGTGATACTGCCTCGGAAACCCAAGGAGGGGTTGCTATGAGTCAGGTCTGACTCCACGGCACATAACAACAACAACATATCTCACAGTATTTCACTTCTTTCCACCTGGAAAATTTCCCTATTTTCAGTGATTTCACTTCTCATGCTAACATTTCATCCCTCCAATCTCTTATAATCCATTGAGTTGGTCCAGTTGGGTGCATGTAGTTGGCACCACAATTCTTAGAAGTCCCTTTCTTTCCCTCTAGATATTTGCCAATGCTTGACAACCACCTTTCTTCCTGTGGAGCCACAGAGAGAGAGAGATTTTTGAGACACTGAGAGGACTTTTGTGAATTCTGTCAGGAGACAAGGAAGAAAGGTGCTATGTCTTCCTCACCCTTTCCCTGCTTTCTGTAATCAGGCAGGGATGGCAGGCCTTGGAAAGGGCCTCAGAAAATGCCACTCAGGCTTTTTAAGCAGCTCCATTTGATGCTCCCTCACAGACTTCAGGGTGTGTGTCAATGTTTCCATTCTGAATCCCGACAGGGGTTTACAATGGAGTTTTTCACCCTGGCAGAACAGATCCTAGCTTGGGAGTGACTGACTTTTCCAACCTGATGAAAATTTCAACTATGGCACATTAGGAGAAAGCAAATAACAAATGGCTTAGTTTCAAAGTTTTGTTTTTCACTTTAAAACATTACTTATCAGTAGGAAAAGGGTGAAAATGGCCTTCGGACAGGTACATTTTTCTTCAAAAATGAATAAGCTCCTTCAGGTGAATTTTCTACTCTCTAATAGCAATTAGAGCTCTGTGCTCAAAGCAAAAGTAGCACAAAACCCTTTTTAATAAATACCAAGCACTCCAACTGCCACTAGTCAGTTCTTTCCCAGGTTCTTTCCCAATGTGCTTAAGAATTTGATGAGATTACTGGATTCATGTAGTGGGATACTGATTTCTCATCCCAAGCTGAGTTGGCGCAGGCATCTTAGATACAGTTCAAGCAGTCTCATAATCACAGTGAAAGTGAAGTGAGACATGGGATCCATGTTCCTGAAGCTATGTGAATCTGTTTCTGATGAACAGAGGGAGGATCCAATACATTTCTATTAAGAAAACTATCCCTATGAGAACATAATGATCATTCCATCCTCCAAACATAATGAAAAATGTCACTACCACCATTTCCCCTCCAGTGATTTGGAATCAATGCTGCCTAAGCACATAGTGCATTCTGTGGTTAGTATGATGTCAGTTGAGAACTATGTCAGAGAACGTCACTTTCAGAACCACTTTGCTTCTCTGAATACGTTGTACCCTCATTGTCATGCTGCATTCATCCTTTCTTAGCTCCAAAACAATCCTTGAACTCATTTCACAATATTTCATGGGGAACAAAACCCTTCTTTTTTTTTTTTTTTTTGTTGTTGGTTTGGTTTTAAATGTGGTTGTTCTATGGTTTAAATGAAGTGAAATATTTATTCCCCATAAAGCCATGCAAATAATTAAGTCTAGTACCAAAACTTGCTCGAGGCTCCAAAACTGGAAGAGTTTAGAATCCATTTTTCAGAGAAACATCACTTTTGGTAATGAATCCTTCAAATTCCAGATCCACTGTCTGACAGATTCCTTCAAATTCCAAATCCATTATCTGATGATTCCAGGATTCAGGTCCCACACCTCAGTGATAGCAAGGAACACGGAGTGGCCAACTGTCCTGGTGTGCCCAGGATTACCCAGTTTCAACATCAACAATCCCACATCCTGGGAAGCCTGTCAGTCCTGGGACTATTTTTTCGTCTTCCTACGTAGAATTTTCCTACACAATCTCTTTCTCTGATATCTGCGGCTGGAATACTGGCTGGGCCTGAGCTCCTGGCAGAAGACAATGATGCACTGTTCTCTCACTTTTGAGGCATCTTCCCTGCAAAAAGCCTCGTGAACAGCAAAGACTAAACCTGATCTTGGATATTATCTCTAGAAACCTCTATTATAGTCAATAGAGAAGGAAGGGAAACAATTTGGAACAAACACCACCTCAAAATGACACATTTGAACTTTCTAAATCGCACAACTTTAAAAGCAGTGGTACCTAGTACTATCACAAAGGAGATTGCAACATTCTCTCACCCTGATGAGGTTTGGCACTGTCTTCCTGGAGGAAAGTTCCAGGAACATATATTAATAGCCTTAAAAATGTTAAAACTCTCTCATCCAATAATTCAACTTCTGGGATTTTCTTCCAAAGGCAGAAAAGCCAAACATCCATGCAATGATTAAGGCACAATGCTGTTCATTGCAGTTCTACTGACAATGGCAAAAGGATGGCAATGGTCCCAATGCCCAACAAAGGAGAAAAGGTTACCTCAAATAGAGTATATTTGTGTTCCAAAATATTGTATTATTGAGGCCTTAAATTCAAGATTAAAAAAATTAATGATAAAGGAGAATGCTCATAAAATAATGGTAAACTGAAAAGCAGAACACAGAACTATTTACAAAGTATGAATCTGTTCTGGGAGACTGATAACCAGATGGAGACATCACTAGGTATCACTGACATGTCAACAGTAGTGACTGCTCATTGGGAAGATTTTGGGTAATTTTCATTCTATTCTTAACACTTGTCTATAGTTTCCCATTTTCCCACAACCAATTTCTATTACTTTTATTAAAGCAAATTATTGGAAATGTTTGTCAAATTATTGCTTCCCAAAGCAAAAAAGCAAAACCACAAAAATAGCCGTTAGAGATTTAAGGGGTATCTTCCCGATGTCCTAAGAATTCTGCTGTTTCACAAAACCTGCCATTTCAATTGACAGTGAAATGATTCCCTGAAAATTCTGGGCCTTAGAAAGTCATGTGCTATACATTTCTGTCAAGATCCCTTCCCGCTGCTTCCCTGCATTCTGCCCCTACCCATGCGGCCCTTTGTTCAAGTAACACTGGCCTCAACCAGATGGCTCAGCATGAGCCTTTGCCTTACATTGTGTGTGTGTGTGCCTTGAGTCGGTTCCAAACCATAATGACCCTATAGGACAGATTGGGGGAGCTCTGGTAACCATCCTTCATCTAATGCAGGTATCACTGGAGCTGGGTTCGGAGTGAGTCCCATTAGTGTTGCCTTACGTAGCTCTGGTAGCATAGTGCCTAAGGCATTTGACTGCTAACCAGAAGGCTGGCTGTTCAAACCCACCAGCCACGCCACTCCTCGGAAGAAAGGTTGGGCAATCTACTTCCCTAGTGATACTGCCTCGGAAACCCAAGGAGGGGTCACTATGAGTCGGAGACGACTCGATAGCACATAACAACAACAGAACAGAGTAGAACTGCCCCATAGGGTCTCCTATGCTGTAATCTTTATGGGAGCAGAACACTACGTGTTTCTGGAGCTGTTGGTGGGTTCAAACCTCTGACCTTTTGGTTACCAACCGAGTGCTTAACCATTGTGTCACCAGAGCTCCTTTATTGCCCTACACAATTCACATTAAATAATGCAAATATGAGCTTTTCAATAGTTACAAGCTGAATTCAAAAGGGATTACTCACATAGTTCTCAGGGTCTCCTGATCTCATCTAAGTGGATAAATCTAGTCAGAATGAGCTCTAGGCAACATTTAGGACACTCCATGTTCTACATGCACTACAGCTATTGTGAGAATAGACTCTGGTTTTCTGATATGAGTGGTTTCCTTCCTAGCTTATAAGGTACAGAAACGCATGCAGGTTTAAATTGTAAAATGATTATAAAGAATAAGAACAAAAGCAAGAGTAAGAGAGAAAAGATGCTTTTAGGATTTTTCAGTCTTATGAATGGTTCTCTTCAATCTGAACATGGGGTAAAGGTTAGGGGCAGTTCCTATTTTACCAAAAACAAACAAGTTGGCCTCCTCCTCAGTTGTGTTATAATTCTTGCTGGTCAATACACTTTGAAAAAAAATATTATTATTATTTTTTTGTTTCGATACAGCCTATTTTTAATAATAATAATTCATTTATTGGGGACCTACTAAAACAAAACAAAACTCACTGTCATTGAGTTGATTTAGCTCATAGTGACCCCTCCTTGGGTTTCCAAGGCAGTATCACTATGGAAGTGGATTGCCCAATCTTTCTTCTGAGGAGTGGCTGGTGAGTTTGAACTGCCAGCCTTCTAGTTAGCAGTCAAATGCCTTAGGCACTACACCGCCACAGCTCCCCTACTAAGAACCAAATATCACGCTCAGAGCATGGTATTGTTGTTGTTGTTGTTGTTATGTGCCGTCGAGTCGGCCCCAACTCATAGCGACCCCTCCTTGGGTTTCCGAGGCAGTATCAATATGGAAGTAGGATTGCCCAACCTTCCTTCTGAGGAGTGGCTGGTGGGTTTGAACCGCCAGCCTTCTGGTTAGCAGTCAAGTGCTTTAGCCACTAT
>NW_006922184.1:848645-849790 GCF_000298275.1 Orycteropus afer afer | reverse complement strand
GAAGGCCTCCCCCTCTTTCATCAACCCTCCACTTTACCAAGCATGACATCCCTCTCCAGGGAATGGTCCCTTCTGACCACATGACCAAAGTAAGTGGGATGAAGTCTGGCCATTCTCTCTTCCAAGGAGCATTCCAGCTGCACTTCTCTCAGGACAGATTTGCTCATTCTTCTGGCAGTCCGTGGTATTTTCAGTATTCTTCACCAACACCACAACACAAAGGCATCAACTCTTCTTCAGTCTTCCTTATTCATTGTTCAGCTTTCACATGCATATAAGGCCATTGAAAATACCATGGCTTAGGTCAGGTACATTTTAGTCTTCAAAGTGACATCTTTGCTCCTTAACAATTTAAAGAGGTCTTTTGTAGCAGATTTGACCAGTGAAATACAACATTTGATTTCTTGATTGCTGATTTCTTTTAAAGTTAGACATTCCTATGTTTTGGAAGATAGAAATCCAGCCTTCTGACCTCTTTGTTGGCCTCCATGTGCTCATGTGCTGGCTCATGTGATAGTTTCTTGATATTTCTGAAGTGTCACCCTGATTATTGAGGAAGCAGAGGCAGGGATCCAGGTAAGGCCAGGGACCCAGGCCATGCCCCTCCCAGGCAGTGGGAAAGAGGTAGGAATCTATGTAAGGGGAGGGAAGGAGGATGGAGAGTCTTTTAACAGCTAAGGGAGACAAACTTGTCTGTCAGTTTGTCCCACTGTGGTGGCGTGTTGCTGTGAGGCTTGAGGTTGTGCCACCGGTGTCTCAAACACAGTAGGGTTGCACATGGTGCACAGGTTTCAATAGCTTACAGACTGAGATGGACTAGGAAAAAGGAGGAGGCCATCCACTTCTCAAAGAATTGGCCAGGGAAAACCTTCTGAATAGCAGAGAAACACTGTCTGATACATTACTGCGCAACTTTATGGATAGCCTGGAAACATTGTCTAATACAGTACAGGAGGATAAGCCACTTATGTCAGAAGGCTCTCAAAATAGGACCAGGAAAGAGCTGCATCATCAGAGTAGAACCAGCCTTAATGATATGGAGAAGGTAAAGCTTTCGAGACTTCCATTTGCTGATGTAGCATGACTCAAATTGAGGAGAAATAGCTGCAAACATCCATTAATAATCAGAACATGGAATGTCCGAA
>NW_006922184.1:845871-847375 GCF_000298275.1 Orycteropus afer afer | reverse complement strand
ACTATGCAAAGGCATTTTATTGTGTGGATCATAACAAATTGTGGATGACATTGAGCAGAATGGGAATTCCAGAACATTTGATTGTGCTCATGAGGAACCTGTACATTGACCAGGAGGCTGTTGTTCGAACAGAACAAGGGGACACTGCATGGTTTAAAATCAAGAAGGGAGTATGTCAAGGTTGTATCTTTTCCCATTCTTATTCAATCTGTATGCTGAACAAATAATCCGAGCAGCTGGACTATAGGAAGAAGAATGTGGCATTAGGATTGGAGCAAGAATCATTAATAGCCTGCAATGCACTGACAACACAACTTTGCTTGCCCAAAGTGAGGATGACTTGAGGCACTTACTGACGAAGATTGAAGAAAACAGTCTACTGTATGGATTACATCTCAATATAAAGAAAACAAAAATCTTCACAACTGGACCTATAAGCAGTATCACGATAAATGGAGAATAGATTGAAGTTGTAGTCAGGACATTAGGCAATGTATAGCACTGGGCAAGTTGGCTGCAAAGGACCGCTTTCAAGTGCTGAGGAGCAAGGATGTCTCCTTGAGGACTAAGGTGCGCCTGACACAAGCCATGGTATTTTCAATCACCTCGTATGCATGTGAGAGCTGGACAATGAATAAGGAAAACGGAAGAAGAATTGATGCTTTTGAGTTGTAGTGCTGGCAAAGAATGCTGAAAGTACTGTGGACTGCTAAAAGAACTAACAGATCTGTCTTGGAGGAAGTACAGCAAGAATGCTCTTTGGAAGCGAGAATGGCCAGACTTCATCTCACCTCCTTTGGTTGTGTTGTCAGAAGGGACCATTCCCTGGAGAAGGATGTCATGCTTGATAAGGTGGAGGGTCGATGAAGGAGGGGAAGGCCCTCAACGAGATGGACTGACACAGTGACTGCGACGACAGGCTCAAGTATAGCAAGGATCATGGATCTGGCGTGGGACCAGGCAGGGTTTTGTTCTGCTATGCATAGGGTCGCTATGAGACGGACACGACTAGACAGCACCTAACAACAACAACAACAACCCTGATTAGTGGTTAACAGGTCAAATATAATAACTTGAGAAATCAACAGTCAGCCAGTTATAATGCACTCATGCCATTTCTATGTCTCAGCTTGATATGTGCTAGTTGTCCAAAACATAGTTTCCAAGTACACACATTGGGCTAAGCTTCCACATGAGTCCTGACGATATTCCATGTGCACCATGTAACACTGATCATCCAGGGAGTAGGGCAGCTTTCACTGCAAAACATTTGTGGCATTCATTTTCCTTTTAAAATTCAAAGCTCTACTTTTCATCATCACACTTGTCCAGATTTCGATACTATTCAGACATGGTAAATGAAGATGCAAATTTACTAACTGTTAGGCAGAAACATGGCTGGCCAGGCGGGTGAATAACTGAGCCAGAGGGGATTATAAGAACTGGTCAAGCAAGGAGGCACCTGACCAGAGCCCATACCAGACCCCAACACATAGCCCTTGCT
>NW_006922184.1:842770-845231 GCF_000298275.1 Orycteropus afer afer | reverse complement strand
TCCAAGTCCTGGCCAGCCCGTGTATCCCAGAAGGAAATGCTGCCTGGTCCGCACCTTCATGATTGCTGGTGTATTTGAACCCATTGCTATGGTTATCATGTCACTACATCTCTTGGAGGGCTTCCTTCATTTTCGCTGACTTTCCTAACCACGATGTCTTTTTCTAGCAATTGGTCTTTTCTGATGACGTGTTCAAAATAAGTTACTCAAAGTCTTGCCCTGTTCACCTCAAAGAACATTTTGGTTGTATTTCTTCTAGACTGATTTGTTTGTTTTGGGCAGTATATGTATGCTATATTTGATATTCTTTGCCAAAACTACAATTCAAATGGATCAATTCTTCTTTGCTCTTCCTTTTTCACTGTCCAGCAGGTACTCTTAATATGTCTCATTTCACAGATAATGAAAATGAGACTCAGGGATGTTCAATATTTTGCCCTTAACTAATATGAGACAGGGCCCGGATGTAAATGCAGTCTGTTATATTCTAAAGCCTATTATGTTTTAGGAGCTCTGGTAGCATAGTGCCTAAGGCACTTGACTGCTCACCAGAAGGCTGGCGGTTCAAACCCACCAGCCACTCCTCGGAAGAAAGGTTGGGCAATCCTACTTCCGTAGTGATACTGCCTCGGAAACCCAAGGAGGGGTTGCTATGAGTCGGGGCCGACTCGACGGCAAATAACAACAACAACAACGTTATGCTTTAACCCTTAGCTGTGCTGCTCATCATTGGTACAAGCTTGCTTCCTTTAAATAGTTTGCAGGCTCTAGTTCAGCTCATCAACCTTGGAAATAACCATCACTAATAAACATTAAGACCAGTGAATGTTTTAACTTCAGCTGCCATGCTTCACTGGTATCCTTGAATGAGCAAAGGGCTGAGATGGCCAATAGCATGTTTCAGGCAAGTTAGTCCACTGTCCCAAGCAAAATTTAGGAAGCATCCCAGAAGATGGCTTGGTAGACAGGCTTGTAGACAGACTGGTGGATATGTATCACTGGATATTTTGCTGTATGACAATGTGACCGATGTTTGGCTATTTTGGGTTTTGTTGTTAGAAAATTCTATACATTTTTCTTACTCAAATAAGATATTGTCACCACAGGGCTGTGATTTCATTTCAGACTCTCTGGACATATGTAGTGACCCCCTTTTATCTTTTTGTTCCCTATTGGAGTCTGGCCCATAGAGCAAAACTCAAACAGCATGTCATTCTACTTTTCTGCAGAACCTGTCAGTGCTCATCAGTTTGTGATTTACTGTAACCTGAACAGGGACCACTCTGCTGTTGTGTTGAGGAGCAAACACAACATGACCCAGAGGTAGGAGGTCAGCCCAAAGGCTCTGATGAAGGGGGACTGGAAAAACGGAAACATTTTTCTGTAACTGAATATCATAATTAAGGACAGACAAAGCACTGATCAGCCTCAGAGTCACAATGATTTTGAAGACAAGTGTGACAAAAGCAGTTTCAGTCATGATCTATACAGAGCTATAGACATAAATATAATACGGAAAGAACTGACCGACCATGTAGGCTGTTGGTGTAAACTGTGTGTAAACGATAACCTGACGCTGTGCTCCGAAGCAATCAAGAAGTTCCCTCTGAACTCCTAAAATCTGCATGATAATTACATAACTTAATCACCATGAAAATCAACATGAAAAACCCCATCTGTGAGAACAGGAACCCAAACTGCACGCTCATGCCTTCACCCACGTAGCCACAGCCCATAGAGATGCTACGGCATCAGGGAAAGCCTTGTTGTTTGTTCATTTCATTTGAAGTCTTTGTGTATTTCTCTTAGCCCTCTGAATAGATTAGGACCTTCTGGAAGGCAGGGGTTACATCTTCTTCCTCTTCCATTCCTTAGTAGTCTTTTTCAACTGAAGAGTATCCCCAAAGGAAAGAAGCACAGCTCCTCTATCACCACAAGGACCATTTTTCAGCACCTTTACACACCACACTTCAACAACCTCCCATTGTTCCTTCCACAACCTCTAATTACAATAGTTAAACACTGAATGGATTGTGTAACAGGATTCCATCCTGCTGGTGCTGGCAGAGGCAGTGGGGGAGGGGCAGAGCCAGAACAAGAGGTGAAAGGGGTTTCATTCCATTAGCTGCAATTAAGATAGGTCAGAAGTTTGGATTCACAGAAAACCAAAACCAAACCCATGGGCCTTGAGTGGACTCCAAGTTCTAGAGCCCCTAGCGGACAGAGTAGAACTGTCCCAAAGTGTTTCCAAGGCTGTCAGTCTTCATGGAAGCAAAGCCCAAACCAAACCCACTGCCATGGAGTCCATTCTGACCCACAGCGCCCCTAGAGGACAGAGTGGGACTGCCCCACATGGTTTCCAAGGCTGTCAGTCTTCACAGAAGCAAAGCCCAAACCACACCCACTGCCGTGGAGTCCATTCCGACCCACAGCGCCCCTAGAGGACAGAGTGGAACTGCCC
>NW_006922184.1:836792-842664 GCF_000298275.1 Orycteropus afer afer | reverse complement strand
CCCCTAGAGGACAGAGTGGAACTGCACCACAGGGTCTCCAAGGCTGTCAATCTTCACAGAAGCAAAGCCCAAACCACACCCACTGCCGTGGAGTTGATTCTGACTCAGGGCTCCCCTAGAGGACAGAGTGGAACTGCACCACAGGGTTTCCAAGGCTGTCAATCTTCACAGAAGCAAAGCCCAAACCACACCCACTACCATGGAGTCCATTCCGACCCACAGCGCCCCTAAAGGACAGAGTGGGACTGCCCACAGGGTCTCCAAGGCTGTCAGTCTTCACGGAAGCAAAGCCCAAACCAAACCCACTGCCATGGAGTTCATTCTGACCCACAGCGCCCCTAGAGGACAGAGTGGAACTGCACCACAGGGTCTCCAAGGCTGTCAATCTTCACAGAAGCAAAGCCCAAACCACACCCACTGCCTGGAGTCGATCCCGACCCACAGCGCCCCTAGAGGACAGAGTGGCACTGCTCCAGAGGATTTCCGAGGCTGTTAGTCTTCACGGAAGCAGGCTGCCACATCTTTCTCCTATGCAGCATCTGGTGGGTTCCAACCACTAACTTTTTGGTTAGTAGCTGAGTGCTTTGACCATTGTAACACCAGAACTCCTAGATCCATGGAAACCACCCCCCAAAAAAATTAAACCAAACCCACTGCCATTGAGTCAATTCTGACTCAAATTACAGTTTCCAAAGCTGTAAATATTTATGGAAGTAGATTGTCTCAGCTTCCTCTCTTGGAACAGCTGGTAGATTTGAACCACTGACCTTCTGGTTAGCAGCCAAATGCCTTACTCAGTATGCCACCAGAGTTCCTTCCTGGATCCATAGAAGTAGTCCATAACCAGCCCTTGGATCCTCCTTAAGTCAAGGCAAAGATAGAAGAAATCTTCATCCCCCTTTTCATACCTCCCTTCCAGTGCCACAATCATTTGACATTTTGAGACTTCTTATTGTCTTTTCTGACTTGGGGAGCGGGAAGTGTTTTTTGTTTTTTAGGGAGTGGTACAAAACTGAAAGTTAGAACATCAAAAGGTTACCCGTTCCCAGACTTTCATAATGAAATTATGAAAGTGAGGCTTCCAAGGGTTTAGTCACTACAATGGCTGTTTCTGAACAGTGGACACACATATGAATGCAGTTCTAAACGTCAAGGGCAAGGTCCTCCTTGTCCTTGCTACAGAGAAATTAATTGAGAAGAAAAAAACAGATACCAGCTCATGTTTCCCACTAGAAAAAGACTTATAAGCAATATGGAAATTCAAATCAAACCCCCAAAGTTCCCTAGGATTCTAAGATGCCAGAAAACATGAATGGTAATTAAATGTGGAATTAATGTTTATTAGTTAGCTTATTAGATTAATAAGTAGGGTTGCTTTGTTGTGTGTGTTACATATTATGTGCAGCATAATAGGGTCTCTTGTATAATCAACTCGTATTGTCTTTTAGTGTCCTTGTAATAGGATGCAGAACATAGTTTGACCACAGTCAGTGATTTGGGAGGCTCATAGTTGTGTCTTCTGCTTCCTTGGCCACCACTCTTCGTCATAGCTATGATTTACTGGGTGGGGAGAACTTGATCCTTGATAACCACCTCCCACCCCAGTTGTCACACTTATTTGTGAAAATACAGTTTGTTTAAATGTGGAGAGTTTCTGGGGTCTGCATCATGTACATGTTAGCTAGACACATGTCCTAAGATCAAGAGAGGATGGGTTGTGCAGAAAGGGTGGGACAGATGTTTGGAAGCCTACCTGGAATTTAGAGCTGAGCTGCAAGTACAGGGACTGAAGGGACAGGCACTACCTTCTGTCAGTGGTCTGTGGGAATGCAAGGTTCCGTATAGTGGATGGGCTGTCAGCATCAGTGCCGTCTCCTCCTCACCATCAAAAAGGCCACTGGGTAAAATGCAGGGTCCATGTCCAGAGACCAAAACAGACACATCACTGTCCTTGAAAGGATCCAATAGTGATGTCTTGCCAACCAAAGAAGGAGTCCTGCTTGCACAGTGGTGAAGCACTCGGCTGCTAACCAGAAGGCCATCAGTTTGAACCCACCAGCTGCTTCCCTGAGAGAAAGATGAGGTGGTCTGTTTCAGTAAAGATTTCAGCCTTGGAAACCCTCAGGGGTAGTTCTACTCTGTCCTACATGGTGGCAATGAGCCAAAATGGACTTGATGGCAATGGGGTGGGTTTGGCTCTTGGGCTAACCAAAGAAATCAGAAACGCAACTCTGCAAAAGATGAGTCAGAATAAGTTTAATGAGATAAATGAAGACGTACTGACACAGACAAGACCAGATGGATATGTTGCAAAATCAGCGGGGCCATATTGTTGGGAGGTTGCCTAAGAAGTCCATCGAGGTTATGGCCTCAAAAGTTTCCCCCAGGGATGTACAATTGTGCTTAACATTTACCCCACAGTGTATCATTTTCTGAGCAATAACACAAACTTAAAAATAGCCGCAGAACTAGCAGAGCAGTAATAATTCACAGATTCTTCTGAAGAATTTAAACTAGCATTATCAACACCCTGGGGCAGCTATTTTTGTAAAACAAGAAATGAAGAACATCTTTCATGACTTCTAGGAAGAAAAAAAAAAAGCAGCAGCAGCAGATTATGCATCATATAAAAATGTGGGGTTGAGTGATTCCGGTAGGGTTTCATTTCATTTCATCCCATTTCCACCGCAACAAACAGCTATATCATCACAACATCCCCAAGGTCTTGAAGCTTCAGAAGGAGAAGTGAGTTTTCTAAATGGCTGCTCAAGCTCTCCGTACCTTGGCCTCCACATTCATGCACAGGAGGGCGATGTGTCCCAGAAAAGGAGGAGTATGAGCTGCACCAGGACTCTCATTGCAAAGTGGAGTGGCTTGTAACGTGGACTAAAAAAAAAAAATAGTTCTAAGAAATGTTGATGTCTTAAAATCCTCCACTCAATGAGCATTGAGAAGTTCTTGGCAGAGTGTCAAATACTCCATTTAAGAAGACAATTAAAACAGTATAATGCCAAAGCTATAATTAGAAACATATCTGCGCAAGTAATATACTAGTTTTCATGCCTGCAGTTGAAAAGAAAAGCATGAATTGCTGCCAACGTTCATTAGGGTCTTCACCAGATAATACGGCTTTATCGAGGAGATGGTTGCAGCTGCCACAAAGGTTAAATTAAAAAACAGCAAATACCCCAAAAGGGATATGTTCTTACATCACTACTTAGATATTCACATAACATAATTAAATCAGGGATGTGCTATGGCTCGTTCCATACTAATATGACCATGGCATTCTCTCACTTGAAATCCATTTTTTTTTTAATTGGGATGCTTTTTGGGAACAAAACTAGACGGGCAAACTCCATAGCTGAATTATTAACGAGTTGTTTCATTCCTCCAGTGGTTTGACTCAACTGTCCACCCTTCTCCTCACCCTCTCTGTCTCTTTTCCTGCCTTCTTTCTTTCCTTTTTTCTTCAACATTAAGAGAGATCACCCTCGGTTAAAGACATGCTACTGGGGAACTGCCACACAGAGGCAGGTGAACAGCCTCGCTGTGCATTAAAGACCCAGAGCCTTATTGGTGGAAACTGTTAAGCTCTTGGCTTCTAAGCAAAATGTTGGGGATTTGAACTCACTCAGAGGCTCCATGGGAGAAAGACGTGGTGATCTGCTTCCATAAAGACTGTTGTTGTTGTTGGGTGCTGTTGTGTTGGTTCAGACTCATAGCAGGCCTATGTACAACAGAACAAAACGCTCCGACTCATAGCGGGCCTATGTACACCGGAACGAAACGCTCCGACTCATAGCGGGCCTATGTACACCGGAACGAAACGCTCCGACTCATAGCGGGCCGATGTACAACGGAACGAAACGCTCCGACTCATGGCGGGCCGATGTACAACGGAACAAAACAGTGCCCAGTCCTGTGCCATCCTTAGAATCAGCGTCATGTCTGAGCCCATTGTCACAGCCACTGTGTCAATCCATCCTGTCGAGGGTCTTGCTCTTTTTCACTGACCCTCTACTCTACCAAGCATGATGTCCTTCTCCAGGGACTGGTCTCTCCTGACAATAAGTACATGAGATGAAGTCTGGCCATTCTCACTTCCAAGGAGCATTCCGGCTACACTTCTTCCAGGACAGATTTGTTCGTTCTTCTGGCAGTCCATGGTACTTTCAGCATTCTTCGCCAACACCACAACTCAAAAGCATCAACTCTTCTTCAGTCTTTCTTATTCATTGTCCAGCTTTCACATGCATATGAGGCTATTGAAAATACCTTGGCTTGGGTCAGGCACACCTTAGTCTTCAAAATGCCATCTTTGCTCTTTAACACTTTAAAAAGGTCTTTGGCAGCAGATTTACCCAGTGCAATATATCATGAAGATTACAGTCTAGAAAACTCTACGGAGTAGTTCTACCCCGTCTTGTGGGGTCACTATGAGTAGGATTCGACCTTGCAGTACCCAAAAACACTAACAAAGTTCATACAGTTGCTTCCTTGTTTAATTGTATTTGGAAGGTAGGGATACTATGAGTTCACAGAGAGGAAGCGGATACTCCTGGAAGAGAGAATAGTACATGCAAAGGCAGGAAGACTGAACAAACAAGTCATGTCAGAAAAGTCTGTTAAAATCCTGTGGTTGTTGGGTTGCTTCTGAGTTATGACAACTCCACGTGTCACAGAGTAGAAACATTCCATGGGGTTTTCTTGGCTGTAATTTTTATGGAAGCAGTTGGCCTTTCTTCCATCGTGCTGCTTGGTGGGCGTGAATTGCCAAACTTTAGGCTAGTTGTTGTTAGGTGCCGCTGAGTTGACTCCCAATCATAGCAACTCTTCATACAACAGAACGAAACGCTGCCTGGTCATGCGGCAGCCTCACAATCCTTGCTATGCTTGAGCCCATTGTTGCAGCCACTGTGTCAGCCCATCTCCTTAAGGGTCAAGAGTTTTCCTCCTCAACTAGCAGAGGAGCACAAACCATATGAGATACCCAGAGACCCACCATGTCAGAGATTCGCCCAGAGCTATGTGCTCTCCCTGCTGGGAAAGGCAGCCTGACCACATGCTCTCTGCAACAGGCAGCAGGGAATCTGCTCTATGAATCTGGGGATCCCAGAATGCTCTGGGAATATCACATCTCCCTCATTCCTAAGGCAGCTCCCTCATTGGGAAAACACCATGGTGGTACAGCAGGAATGGTCTAGCTCTCACCTGCATCAGAACCAAACTAATAAACTAGCTTGATCCTTTTTCTTTCCTTGTCCTCTGCCCATAGAAGTCCACATCCAGCATCATGAACTGGTTATAAATGTGGACACACCAAGCCAGTGGTCTCACCACAAATGCTGGTGAGACTAGCAATTCTCTACAGAAATTGGATCTCTCCTTGAAATATTAGACAAGGTTGTTAGCACAGACTTATTAGCTCTCTGCTGTAAACATGGTACCTCTATGTGGTTTTCATTATAGTCTGTAAATGCTGGAGAATTTGGAAAGAAGCATAAATTGTTAAACTCACTTCACAGAAAAGAAATGACTGTAAAACTTCCCATCAATAGAGAAGTAAAGGGTAGGCCTGTTTTAAAAATAAAACCAAACTCACTGCTGTCAAGTCAGATCCAACTCATAGTGACCCCTCTTGGGTTTCCAAGGTGGTATCACTACAGAAGTAGATTGTCCAACCTTCCTTCCAAGAAGTGGCTGGTGGGTTTGAACCCCCAAACAGATATCCATAGCTTCAAGGAGTTCATGATCTCTTGGGAAGACAATATATGGTCATTAAGAATGGTGAGTTTGTGATACGTGACCCAAAAGTGAGTGGTATTGGTACATTCACACAATGGAATTCTATGCAACGCTAAAGAATAAT
>NW_006922184.1:829313-835782 GCF_000298275.1 Orycteropus afer afer | reverse complement strand
CAAATCCACCAGCCACTCCTCGGAAGGAAGATGGGGCAATCTACTTCCGTAGTGATACTGCCTCGGAAACCCAAGGAGGGGTCACTATGAGTCAGATGTGGCTCGACGGTACATAACAACAACAACAACAACAACAACTATTATGAATGTTAATATTAGTGTTACTGTTAGTATTATTCCCACCTTACAAATGAGAAAAATGGAGGTTAAGGAATGTCCATTGGCCTTCCCAAGGTTCCATAGCAAGTAATTTGCAGAATGCAGACTTAAATCCAAGTCTGGCATGAGTAGTGGACAGCTCGGGATGTGAGAGGGGAGCCTGGGAGAAATGCTTGTCTTGGAGAATGGATGGTGTGGGAAGGAATGACCCACAGGTCAAAGCCCTGACACTGGAGGGTGGGAGGGAAGAGGCAGCAAGCGAAAATCCTGGAGGTACCAATAGAATACAGCGGCTGGAAAGAGTTTTTGAAAGAAGGGTGGGGAACAGTGTGAAATGCTATCTGCTCAAGAAAAATCAAGGAAGTTGATGCTTGAGAAAGGACCACTGCTGAGGAGGCAAAGGCGTAGGCATCCAGTACCATGATGGAGAGACAGCCAGCAGTGCGAAGAGGACAGGAGGCAGTGGGGGCAGGGAGCTAATGGAATGGTCTTGGTTCAAATTCCACATCAGCCTCCAAATCTCCATGCTCTTTGTTATTTCACCCTCCTGAGTCCTGGTTTCCTCCTCTGTAAGCTGGGTTCACTGTCAGCTTCCTTTGCAAGGATTAGAGGGAGAAAAGCACTCTGCATTGTGATGCAGCACTAGGAGTCTGGGAACAGTCCCCCTAGGAGTGTGGTATCAGCCAGCTCAGCCACTTTTGGCCTCAGGCCCTCCAGTGCTCACGGGTTATAGCCACCACCCATATAAAGTGCCTAGCTGGCTCAAGGGTAGTGGTGTTTCAGTGGTAGAATTGCCGACTTCCACGCCAGAGAGTCAGGATCGATTCCTGGCCTATGCACTTGGTGCACAGATCCAGCCCCCAAATGACCATGGTGCTGAACGTGGCAGGGATGTGTTCTACCACGCACAGGGTCTTCATGTGTCAGGGACCAACCTGACATCCCCAAACAAGCCTGCCCCAAAGTCAGTCCTCATTAGATAGCCGTTACAAGAATTGCCATGAATGAAGTTTAGAATTTGCCAACTGAACTGACGTCTCCTCTTTTAGAGGTTGAAAAAATATGCAATTAAAAACAGACTATCTGGTAAAGCCACATACTCTTCACTAAGCTGAATAGTTCTTAACCAGCAGAATGATCAGATTGTGGGTAATTTCCAACATAGAAAATAATACAGATGTGGTTCTCTGTAGTGTGATAGAGAAACGAAGATATATTTGTACCTGAGCTAAGTCCTCGGATCTCCCCTTTTAACGTTCTGGGAAGCACTGCTTTTACAGTTACTTTGAAAACCAGAACAAAAATGGAAGAAACTTTTCCCAGGCCTAAAGGATATTATTCTTGGCAGCAAAGAACTGCGAACTTAATGAGCTGTCTACTAAAGAGCTACCATTAAAAATGTACATGAGAAAACCCGTCCAGGCAAACTCCACGCCCTCCATCTGCAAGCTCTGTCCTGGGAGTCACTTCAGGCCCTCTGAAAGTTTCAGTCACCCTAGCAGACCACCGGCATCTCGGCCAGCTGTGGAGGAGGCATTTGTCCCACAAGCACTGTCCCAGAATGCCCAACGGTGTTCCCAAACAGGGCCTCGAGTGCACCGACTTGCTAAGCAGCCACCACGGAGGCCTGGCCCAGGGCAGCCCCTTCCCTGTCCGCACGGTGCTGCTCTGACCCTCTGCAAAGGAAGGATAAGGGCCCTTATTAGCCCTGCACTAACCGCTTATATTGGAAAATGAGGAAATGCTGATGACATTGCTTTCACCGGCTGACATTCATGGATGGCAGAAAGAGAATGAGAGAATGAGGCCTGCCGTTTGCTCTTTGGGAGTGTCCAAGCTCCCAGCCAAAGCTCAGTGGCCAAATGCACACACGTGGGCACACACACACACACACACCCGTGGCCATCCATGATCCAGAAAGGTCGCCAAGCACTTGTTAACCTTGCAAGGGAAAGACAAACCTCACTATTTCCCCCACCAGCAGCCCTCCAAGCCTCGTAACTCATATTCATATTCATACACTTAAGCATTCATTTACATACTTAATTTCTGACAGGCTGACAACTGCAGCCCTTCTCCTCTCTCAGTGTAAAGTAAGAAGTCAATTGTTATTCAGTGTATCCGTTACAGTGGTCGTGCTGCTAACTGTATTTTATATAATGTGCTATCTGCAGAAAGGCAGATAAGAATTTGATTTAACATCCAATTAAAAGCCGTCATTGAAAAATTACTTCAAATAAGCCTTTTATTTTCTTTAATCAGTCTTCAATTCAGGCCTTCCTTGGACCTACTGAAGCAAGCCTCAGGACTCATGAATTTTGATTAAAAAATTTGAGCCCATTTCTAACTTAAGCAGATTTTTTTTGTTGCACTGTTTGATAGAAATTTAATAAATCTATGAATCCCAGCCAGCATCATTTATCATCTTTTTTTCCGCAAGACTGGCCTATTATACCTAGGCAGTAAATTATGAGTGAACCAGCAAACCAAAACTTTTCAGCCCGTTACTGAAGAAGAGATATAATCACTCGCATTGAACCGTATAATTATAGTAGACTACGAAGCTCTGAAATGTTAGGGCCTGTTTTGAATATGTAATGGCCATGCTTTGAGAGCCTGAAAAGATCTCTAGTTGATCTAATATAGCTCAGGTTAGCATCATATGAAAGTATTTGTGGTTAATGAGAATAACCAGAAAAAAAAAAAAAAGGAGAAAAGAATCCTGTAAGCAACAATGTCGGCTCAGGAGGAATGATTTGGGAAGCGGGCCTGGGTGTTGAAAGGCAGATGCAAAACCAAAAAGCTTCAACCTGCAGCTTTCTAGGTAAGTGTCTTGTGGTCGAGGTTCAAAGTGTGTGACTTCTATTTAGTCTTTAAGCCAGAAGAATTGTTCTTCTCTGCATCTTTGCTCAAGGTTGAACCTGCATCTTTCACAGCTTCCTGGTAGGCTTGATGCACATTCGTCCATCTATTCAGAATGATGTATGAAGCACTGCATCGGGCCTTGGGGTACCGCTTGGAAAAAGACATTCAGTCCATGTGTACAGGGTAATGAGGAAAGTGATGTGTGCTAAGTGCTATGTGTGGGCAAGTACAGCTGGGGGTTAAGGGCAGCTTCTTCGCAAAAGTGCCATTTAAGCTATGTCTTGAAGGGTGAGTAGGAGTTCGTGAGGGTCAGTCAATGTCACTACTAACAATAACTTGTCTTCATATCTGGGCCTCTGGATGTACGAGTCAGAGGCCTCTAGGTAGAAGCCATGGGCTCACAGTGACAGATGTGCTTGGGAAGGAATTATATTTTTGTTAGCAAAATAATCAAATGTCTAATGTTTCTCTGGGAGCTCTGGTGGCATAGTGCCTAAGACATTTGACTGCTATCTAGCCGGCTGGCAGTTCAAACCCACCAGCCACTCCTTTGAAGGAAGACTTGGCAATCTACTTCCGTAGAGATACCGCCTCGGAAACCCAAGGAGGGGTCACTGGGAGTCAAATCAACTCGACGGCAGTGAGTTTGGTTTTTTTTTGGTTACTGTTTCTCTTGTGCCTAGCCACCCCATCCCGGGTCATCCTTCTCTCTGCCACTGTGCTCATGACTAAGTAGGCTGAGATTCCCTCTTGCCAGAGTGTGCCAAACACTTTCCCATTGCCATGCTTTGGTACAATCTGTTGCTACCTCATAGGATGCTGTTCCTTACCAGTTTCTACCTGTGAACTAGCCTGGAAAGCCTTGCTGATGACTGTGAGCCCCTCCTTGCTCAAGTTCCCACAGCGTCCCGATCATCCCTCTATTACAGAGTATGACACTACCACTCCTCATTTATTTGTTTGTCTTCCCCACAATATAGGAAGCAGCAGGAAATGCAGAATGAATGAATGAGTGGATCAATAAAATGCATTCAACCTCTTACTATGTTGACTTGTATGCTTTGGTTGTGGTGATACCTTTCTGGGAGGGAAACCATTGCCTAAATCCTTTTGCCAGGGGTTAATGTGCTCCAACAGATCAACTGCATTGATCCCTTTAGAAAAAAACCAACACTCTGATTGATGCACTAGAAGTTATGAGGAGGGATTTGGCCTGTCTTCCCTTATCCACACTCTTCCAAAGCATACTGGGCATAAAGGCAGGCAAATGATGCTATGAAATATTCATTTTTAAAAGACTCGGGAAAGAAAAGGTTAGGCTGTAGCTAGGAGAAAACTAAGTAACATATTCCAAACAGGCATCGATATTCAAAGGAGGGAAACAGAATTTTCAATGAAAAGCCTGTCGCCTGTCAAAGATTCAAGATTAATTAAGAATTGATGTACACAGAAGACCATTGCTCCTTGCCTGCCTACGTTGTCATCAAGCACTACCAACAAAGTAGCCATTTCTACTGATATTCATTTAACTTTGGCTACTACTTTAATTGACAACCTACACTGTGCTTGCTTATATATGCTCCCTCCTTTCAATAATGCATCATGGTTGTCAGTTTATCCCCACAGGTTCCTCAGTGTGTGCGTGCTTGTAATAGGCACCACAGGCCTCAGGATCTAAAGAGATGGGAATAGTAATCACAGCATTCATATGAAGGCAGAGGCGCAGGAAGTCTGGGTTAAGTTTCAAAGTACCTTCCTAAACATTTGCCAGAGTCTCTGTTTGTTTGTTTCATTTTTAAAGCAATGGACATTTCAAGTAAAATAGAGTCCATATGTTGCTAATCCATTTTAAATTAACTCATCAAAATATTGTTTTGCAAGAAGCATGTGGCTTCTAAAAGAAATCATAAGATGGGGAAAGTGGTTAATGGAGCTTAGAGAATGTCTTCCACTTCCCCCTTCCCACCTGTGGGGCTGCGTTGGAGGACTCAGGTATGGTCATCCATTCATTGAACAGAATACGATAGACTGGTAGCTACCACAGCTGTGTGACCAGCTCAGAGTCCCATTAGAACCAAAGCAAAACTTAGGCTTCGTGGTGCTGATGGCCAATCCAGTTGCAAGAGGATATTTATAAGAGTTGAATCCTTAGGTAGTGCACTGAGCTGCTAACTGAAAGGTTGGGGTTCAGTCCAACCAGAGGTGCCTTGGAAGAAAGGCCTGACAGTCTACTTCCAAAACATCAGCCATTGAAAATCCCACAGAGTACAGTTCGACTCTGATACACATGAGATTGCCATGAGTTGAAGTCAACTCAATGGCAACTGGTTGGTTTATCTACACCAACAGGTTCACCTAAGAAAAGCAGGGAGCCAGGTGCACCAGTGTGAAGACAGCTTGAGAAACCCGAGCCAATCCTCTATTTCTTTAGTCAAAGTTCTGCATATTAAGGGATCCTGAACGTTCATTGAATCCTCTCTTCACCGGGAGGCAAAATCAGAGGGCTGATCACACCATGCCTAGGATAGGACTGAAAGCAGGGTCACATTGAAGCTTGGCAGCACAGAGGCCTTTCTCTTCTTTCAGTGGTACTGATACTAAGATAAAACAAAACACAAATCAAAACCAAACAAATAAGCCCAAAACTCTGTGAAACCTCTCTACAGTAATATCATGGTGAATACTAGAATGCTCTTAGAATATCAATACATGCCATCTTTCCGTGATGGATGGACTCCCTGAAGAGGGGCAGCACAAACCAGGCAAAAGGGCACTGAGAGTTTAAAATTATAATTTTAAAAACTCTCTAATGTCATGAGAAAATATTCATGATGTTACTTTAAGAGAAAAAAGCGAAGTGCAAAATTCTGCAATCATAATCTCAATTCTTGACTTCTAGATCAACATACATGAATTGGGAAGGAAATAAACTAACATGGTAACAGCTGATATTTCTGGGTAAGATATTAATGACTTAACTTTGTTTTCTTCTTTAGACGTTTTCATACATGCAAGGGTCTTAACTAGATGTACTGCTATAGAATAACAAAATGTTATTAAGAAAAGAAGACAGAACATTTAGTCACAAGTTACAAGTCAGGCTTGAGCCCAGCCCCACTACTTAATGGGGAAAAAAAAGCTGCTCTCAATGTGATTCCAACTCTATAGGTTTTTTGTTTTTTTTTTCCAATTTTATTGTGATTGGGGTGAAAGTTTACAGAGAAAATTCATCTTTCATACAGCAGTTCACATACACTTTGTCTCATGACATTGACTGTAATCTCCTAAAATGCAACAGCTCTCTTCCCACTTCCTCCCCACAGCTACCTCTTTGCTGTGTCCTTCCCTCTCATGCACTCCTGCCCCTGAGCTGTCTCCCTGTGCATAAGCAGCCCTTCTTTCTCCTATGATTGTTCTCTCCAAGGAGTGTATCTACCTAAAGTAA